>NC_139475.1:33242500-33435000 GCF_057233095.1 Heloderma suspectum | reverse complement strand
GGTCTCTCTCAGTCCCTCGGTCCCTCTCTCTCGGTCCCTCTCTCTCTCTCTCGCTCCCTCTCTCTCGGTCTCTCTCTTTCTGTCCCTCTCCGTCTCGGTCTCTCTCTCCGTCTCGGTCTCTCTCTCGGTCTCTCTCTCGGTCTCTCTCTCGATCTCGGTCTCTCTCTCGGTCTCGGTCTCTCAGTCCCTCTCTCGGTCCCTCTCTCTCTCTCGGTCCCTCTCTCTCTCGGTCCCTCTCTCTCTCTCGGTCCCTCTCTCGATCCCGCTCTCTCTCTCGTTCTCTCGGTCTCGGTCTCTCTCTCTCGGTCTCTCTCTCGGTCTCTCTCTCTCTCGGTCTCTCTCTCGGTCTCGGTCTCTCTCTCTCTCGGTCTCTCTCTCTCTCGGTCTCTCGGTCTCCCTCAGTCTCTCTCTCTCGGTCCCTCTTGGTCCCTCGGTTCTTCTATCTCTCTCTTGGTCCCTCTCTCTCGGTCCCTCTCGGTCTCTCTCTCTCTCTGGGTCTCGGTCTCTCTCTCGGTCTCAGTCTCTCTCTCTCTCTCGGTCTCGGTATCTCTCTCGGTCTCGGTCCCTCTCTCTCTCTCTGTCTCTCTCTCTCTCTCGGTCTCTCTCTCTCAGTCTCTCTCGGTATCTCTCCCTCAGTCTTTCGGTCTCTCTCAGTCTCTCTCTCTCGGTCCCTCTCGGTCCCTCGGTTCTTCTCTCTCTCTCTTGGTCCCTCTCTCTCGGTCTCGGTCTCGGTCTCTCTCTCTCTCGGTCTCGGTCTCTCTCTCTCTCTCTCGGTCTCGGTCTCTCTCTCGGTCTCTCTCTCTCTCTCGGTCTCTCTCTCTCGGTCTCGGTCTCTCTCTCTCTCTCTCGGTCTCTCTCTCTTGGTCTCGGTCTCTCTCTCTGTCTAGGTCTCTCTTGGTCTCTCTCTCGGAATCTCTCTCGGTCTCTCTCTCTCTCGGTCTCTCTCAGTCCCTCGGTCCCTCTCTCTTGGTCCCTCTCTCTCTCTCTCGCTCCCTCTCTCTCGCTCCCTCTCTCTCGCTCCCTCTCTCTCAGTCTCTCTCTTTCGGTCCCTCTCCGTCTCGGTCTCTCTCTCGGTCTCTCTCTCGGTCTCTCTCTCAGTCTCTCTCTCGGTCTCGGTCTCTCTCTCTCGGTCCCTCTCGGTCTCTCTCTCTCTCTCTCTGTCTCTCTCTCTCGGTCCCTCTCTCGGTCCCTCTCTCTCTCTCGGTCCCTCTCTTGGTCCCTCTCTCTCTCGGTCCCTCTCTCTCTCTCTCTCTCAGTCTCTCTCTCTGTCTCGGCCTCTCTCGGTCTCTCTCTCTCTTTCGGTCTCTCTCTCTCTCTCGGTCTCTCTCTCTCTCTCGGTCTCTCTCAGTCCCTCGGTCCCTCTCTCTTGGTCCCTCTCCCTCTCTCTCGCTCCCTCTCTCTCGCTCCCTCTCTCTCGCTCCCTTTCTCTCGGTCTCACTCTCGGTCTCATTCTCGGTCTCAGTCTCTCTCTCTTTTGGTCTCTCTCTCTCTCGGTCTCTCTCTCTCTCTCTCTCTCTCTCGGTCTCGGTCTCTCTCTCGGTCTCGGTCTCTCTCTCTCTCTCGGTCTCTCTCTCTTGGTCTCGGTCTCTCTGTCTAGGTCTCTCTTGGTCTCTCTCTCGGAATCTCTCTCGGTCTCTCTCTCTCTCGGTCTCTCTCAGTCCCTCGGTCCCTCTCTCTTGGTCCCTCTCTCTCTCTCTCGCTCCCTCTCTCTCGCTCCCTCTCTCTCGCTCCCTCTCTCTCGCTCCCTCTCTCTCAGTCTCTCTCTTTCGGTCCCTCTCCGTCTCGGTCTCGCTCTCGGTCTCTCTCTCGGTCTCTCTCTCGGTCTCTCTCTCGGTCTCGGTCTCTCTCTCGGTCTCGGTGTCTCTCTCTCTCTCTCTCTCGGTCTCGGTCTCTCTCTCGGTCTCGGTCTCTCTCTCTCTCTCGGTCTCTCTCTCTTGGTCTCGGTCTCTCTGTCTAGGTCTCTCTTGGTCTCTCTCTCGGAATCTCTCTCTCTCTCTCTCTCTCTCTCTCGGTCCCTCTCTCGATCCCGCTCTCTCTCTTGTTCTCTCGGTCTCTCTCGGTCTCGGTCTCTCTCTTGGTCTCTCTCTCTCTCGGTCCCTCTCTCTCTCTCTCTCTCTCGGTCTCTCTCTCTCAGTCTCTCTCGGTATCTCTCCCTCGGTCTCTCGGTCTCTCTCGGTCTCTCTCAGTCTCTCTCTCTCGGTCCCTCTCGGTCCCTCGGTTCTTCTCTCTCTCTCTTGGTCCCTCTCTCTCGGTCTCGGTCTCTCTCTCTCTCTCAGTCTCGGTCTCTCTCTCTCGGTCTCGGTCTCTCTTTCTCTCTCTCTCTCGGTCCCTCGGTCTCTCTCTCACGGTCTCGGTCTCTCTCTTGGTCTCTCGGTCTCTCTCTCTCTCTCTCTCGGTCCCTCGGACTCTCTCTCTCTCTCGGTCCCTCGTTCTCTCTCTCTCTCGGTCCCTCGGTCTCTCTCTCTCTCTCAGTCCCTCGGTCTCTCTCTCTCTCTCGGTCTCTCTCATCTCGGTCTCTCTCTCTCTCGGTCCCTCTCTCTCGGTCCCTCTCGGTCTCTCTCTCCGTCTCGGTGTCTCTCTCTCTGTCTCAGTCTCTCGGTCTATCTCTCAGTCTCAGTCTCTCTTGGTCCCTCTCTCTCAGTCCCTCCCTCTAGGTACCTCTCACTCTCTCTCTCTCTCGGTCTCTCTCTCTCCCGATCTCTCTGTCTCTCGGTCCCTCGGTCTCTCTCTCTCTCTCTCGGTCCCTCAGTCTCTCTCTCTTTCTCTCGGTCCCTCGGTCTCTCTCTCTCTCTCGGTCCCTCGGTCTCTCTCTCACGGTCTCGGTCTCTCTCTTGGTCTCTCGGACTCTCTCTCTCTCTCGGTCCCTCGTTCTCTCTCTCTCTCTCAGTCCCTCGGTCACTCTCTCTCTCTCGGTCTCTCTCTCTCTCTCTCTATCTCGGTCTCTCTCTCTCTCTCTCTCTCTCTGTCTCTCTCTCTCTCGGTCTCTATCTCTCTCTCGGTCTCTCTCTCTCTCGGTCTCTTGGTCTCTCTCTCTCTCGGTCTCTCTCTCTCTTGGTCTCTCTCAGTCCCTCGGTCCCTCTCTCTTGGTCCCTCTCTCTCTCTCTCGCTCCCTCTCTCTCGCTCCCTCTCTCTCAGTCTCTCTCTTTCGGTCCCTCTCCGTCTCGGTCTCTCCGTCTCGGTCTCTCTCTCTCTCTCTCTCTCGGTCCCTCGGTCTCTCTCTCACGGTCTCGGTCTCTCTCTTGGTCTCTCGGTCTCTCTCTCTCTCTCTCTCGGTCCCTCGGACTCTCTCTCTCTCTCGGTCCCTCGTTCTCTCTCTCTCTCGGTCCCTTGGTCTCTCTCTCTCTCTCAGTCCCTCGGTCTCTCTCTCTCTCTCGGTCTCTCTCATCTCGGTCTCTCTCTCTCTCGGTCCCTCTCTCTCGGTCCCTCTCGGTCTCTCTCTCCGTCTCAGTGTCTCTCTCTCGGTCTCGGTCTCTCGGTCTATCTCTCAGTCTCAGTCTCTCTTGGTCCCTCTCTCTCAGTCCCTCCCTCTAGGTACCTCTCACTCTCTCTCTCTCTCGGTCTCTCTCTCTCCCGATCTCTCTGTCTCTCGGTCCCTCGGTCTCTCTCTCTCTCTCTCGGTCCCTCAGTCTCTCTCTCTTTCTCTCGGTCCCTCGGTCTCTCTCTCTCTCTCTCTCTCGGTCCCTCGGTCTCTCTCTCACGGTGTCGGTCTCTCTCTTGGTCTCTCGGACTCTCTCTCTCTCTCGGTCCCTCGTTCTCTCTCTCTCTCTCTCTCAGTCCCTCGGTCACTCTCTCTCTCTCGGTCTCTCTCTCTCTCTCTCTCTCTCGGTCCCTCTCTCGATCCCGCTCTCTCTCTTGTTCTCTCGGTCTCTCTCGGTCTCGGTCTCTCTCTTGGTCTCTCTCTCTCTCGGTCCCTCTCTCTCTCTCTCTCTCTCTCTCTCGGTCTCTCTCTCTCAGTCTCTCTCGGTATCTCTCCCTCGGTCTCTCGGTCTCTCTCGGTCTCTCTCAGTCTCTCTCTCTCGGTCCCTCTCGGTCCTTCGGTTCTTCTCTCTCTCTCTTGGTCCCTCTCTCTCGGTCTCGGTCTCTCTCTCTCTCTCAGTCTCGGTCTCTCTCTCTCGGTCTCGGTCTCTCTTTCTCTCTCTCTCTCGGTCCCTCGGTCTCTCTCTCACGGTCTCGGTCTCTCTCTTGGTCTCTCGGTCTCTCTCTCTCTCTCTCTCGGTCCCTCGGACTCTCTCTCTCTCTCGGTCCCTCGTTCTCTCTCTCTCTCGGTCCCTCGGTCTCTCTCTCTCTCTCAGTCCCTCGGTCTCTCTCTCTCTCTCGGTCTCTCTCATCTCGGTCTCTCTCTCTCTCGGTCCCTCTCTCTCGGTCCCTCTCGGTCTCTCTCTCCGTCTCGGTGTCTCTCTCTCGGTCTCAGTCTCTCGGTCTATCTCTCAGTCTCAGTCTCTCTTGGTCCCTCTCTCTCAGTCCCTCCCTCTAGGTACCTCTCACTCTCTCTCTCTCTCGGTCTCTCTCTCTCCCGATCTCTCTGTCTCTCGGTCCCTCGGTCTCTCTCTCTCTCTCTCGGTCCCTCAGTCTCTCTCTCTTTCTCTCGGTCCCTCGGTCTCTCTCTCTCTCTCTCTCTCGGTCCCTCGGTCTCTCTCTCACGGTCTCGGTCTCTCTCTTGGTCTCTCGGACTCTCTCTCTCTCTCGGTCCCTCGTTCTCTCTCTCTCTCTCAGTCCCTCGGTCACTCTCTCTCTCTCGGTCTCTCTCTCTCTCTCTCTATCTCGGTCTCTCTCTCTCTCTCTCTGTCTCTCTCTCTCTCGGTCTCTATCTCTCTCTCGGTCTCTCTCTCTCTCGGTCTCTTGGTCTCTCTCTCTCTCGGTCTCTCTCTCTCTTGGTCTCTCTCAGTCCCTCGGTCCCTCTCTCTTGGTCCCTCTCTCTCTCTCTCGCTCCCTCTCTCTCGCTCCCTCTCTCTCAGTCTCTCTCTTTCGGTCCCTCTCCGTCTCGGTCTCTCCGTCTCGGTCTCTCTCTCGGTCTGTCTCTCGGTCCTGCTATCTCTCTCGGTCTCTCTCTCGGTCTCGGTCTCTCTCTCGGTCTCTCTCTCTCTCAGTCTCTCTCTCTCTCAGTCTCTCTCTCTCTCTCGGTCTCTCTCTCGGTCTCGGTCTGTCTCTCGGTCCTATTCTCTCTTTCGGTCCCTCTCTCGGTCCCTCTCTCTCTCTCGGTCCCTCTCTCGGTCGCTCTATCGGTCTCTCTCTCGGTCTCGGTCCCTCTCTCTCTCTCTCTCTCTCTCTCAGTCTCTCTCTCTCTCTCTGTCTCGGTCTCTCTCTCTCTCTCTCTGTCTCTCTGTCTCTCTCTCTCTCGGTCTCTCTCTCTCTCTCGGTCTCTCTCTCTCTCGGTCTCTTGGTCTCTCTCTCTCTCGGTCTCTCTCTCTCTTGGTCTCTCTCAGTCCCTCGGTCCCTCTCTCTCGGTCCCTCTCTCTCTCTCTCGCTCCCTCTCTCTCGGTCTCTCTCTTTCTGTCCCTCTCCGTCTCGGTCTCTCTCTCCGTCTCGGTCTCTCTCTCGGTCTCTCTCTCGGTCTCTCTCTCGATCTCGGTCTCTCTCTCGGTCTCGGTCTCTCAGTCCCTCTCTCGGTCCCTCTCTCTCTCTCGGTCCCTCTCTCTCTCGGTCCCTCTCTCTCTCTCGGTCCCTCTCTCGATCCCGCTCTCTCTCTCGGTCCCTCTCTCGGTCGCTCTATCGGTCTCTCTCTCGGTCTCGGTCCCTCTCTCTCTCTCTCTCTCTCTCAGTCTCTCTCTCTCTCTCTATCTCGGTCTCTCTCTCTCTCTCTCTCTGTCTCTCTGTCTCTCTCTCTCTCGGTCTCTCTCTCTCTCTCGGTCTCTCTCTCTCTCGGTCTCTTGGTCTCTCTCTCTCTCGGTCTCTCTCTCTCTTGGTCTCTCTCAGTCCCTCCGTCCCTCTCTCTCGGTCCCTCTCTCTCTCTCTCGCTCCCTCTCTCTCGGTCTCTCTCTTTCTGTCCCTCTCCGTCTCGGTCTCTCTCTCCGTCTCGGTCTCTCTCTCGGTCTCTCTCTCGGTCTCTCTCTCGATCTCGGTCTCTCTCTCGGTCTCGGTCTCTCAGTCCCTCTCTCGGTCCCTCTCTCTCTCTCGGTCCCTCTCTCTCTCGGTCCCTCTCTCTCTCTCGGTCCCTCTCTCGATCCCGCTCTCTCTCTCATTCTCTCGGTCTCGGTCTCTCTCTCTCGGTCTCTCTCTCGGTCTCTCTCTCTCTCGGTCTCTCTCTCGGTCTCGGTCTCTCTCTCTCTCGGTCTCTCTCTCTCGGTCTCTCGGTCTCCCTCAGTCTCTCTCTCTCGGTCCCTCTTGGTCCCTCGGTTCTTCTATCTCTCTCTTGGTCCCTCTCTCTCGGTCCCTCTCGGTCTCTCTCTCTCTCTGGGTCTCGGTCTCTCTCTCGGTCTCAGTCTCTCTCTCTCTCTCGGTCTCGGTATCTCTCTCGGTCTCGGTCCCTCTCTCTCTCTCTGTCTCTCTCTCTCTCTCGGTCTCTCTCTCTCAGTCTCTCTCGGTATCTCTCCCTCAGTCTTTCGGTCTCTCTCAGTCTCTCTCTCTCGGTCCCTCTCGGTCCCTCGGTTCTTCTCTCTCTCTCTTGGTCCCTCTCTCTCGGTCTCGGTCTCGGTCTCTCTCTCTCTCGGTCTCTCTCTCTCTCTCTCGGTCTCGGTCTCTCTCTCGGTCTCTCTCTCTCTCTCGGTCTCTCTCTCTCGGTCTCGGTCTCTCTCTCTCTCTCTCTCGGTCTCTCTCTCTTGGTCTCGGTCTCTCTCTCTGTCTAGGTCTCTCTTGGTCTCTCTCTCGGAATCTCTCTCGGTCTCTCTCTCTCTCGGTCTCTCTCAGTCCCTCGGTCCCTCTCTCTTGGTCCCTCTCTCTCTCTCTCGCTCCCTCTCTCTCGCTCCCTCTCTCTCAGTCTCTCTCTTTCGGTCCCTCTCCGTCTCTGTCTCTCTCTCGGTCTCTCTCTCGGTCTCTCTCTCAGTCTCTCTCTCGGTCTCGGTCTCTCTCTCTCGGTCCCTCTCGGTCTCTCTCTCTCTCTCTGTCTCTCTCTCTCGGTCCCTCTCTCGGTCCCTCTCTCTCTCTCTCGGTCCCTCTCTTGGTCCCTCTCTCTCTCGGTCCCTCTCTCTCTCTCTCTCTCAGTCTCTCTCTCTGTCTCGGCCTCTCTCGGTCTCTCTCTCTCTTTCGGTCTCTCTCTCTCTCTCGGTCTCTCTCTCTCTCTCGGTCTCTCTCAGTCCCTCGGTCCCTCTCTCTTGGTCCCTCTCCCTCTCTCTCGCTCCCTCTCTCTCGCTCCCTCTCTCTCGCTCCCTTTCTCTCGGTCTCACTCTCGGTCTCATTCTCGGTCTCAGTCTCTCTCTCTTTTGGTCTCTCTCTCTCTCGGTCTCTCTCTCTCTCTCTCTCTCGGTCTCGGTCTCTCTCTCGGTCTCGGTCTCTCTCTCTCTCTCGGTCTCTCTCTCTTGGTCTCGGTCTCTCTGTCTAGGTCTCTCTTGGTCTCTCTCTCGGAATCTCTCTCTCTCTCAGTCTCTCTCTCTCTCTCGGTCTCTCTCTCGGTCTCGGTCTGTCTCTTGGTCCTATTCTCTCTTTCGGTCCCTCTCTCGGTCCCTCTCTCTCTCTCGGTCCCTCTCTCGGTCGCTCTATCGGTCTCTCTCTCGGTCTCGGTCCCTCTCTCTCTCTCTCTCTCTCTCTCAGTCTCTCTCTCTCTCTCTGTCTCGGTCTCTCTCTCTCTCTCTCTCTGTCTCTCTGTCTCTCTCTCTCTCGGTCTCTCTCTCTCTCTCGGTCTCTCTCTCTCTCGGTCTCTTGGTCTCTCTCTCTCTCGGTCTCTCTCTCTCTTGGTCTCTCTCAGTCCCTCGGTCCCTCTCTCTCGGTCCCTCTCTCTCTCTCTCGCTCCCTCTCTCTCGGTCTCTCTCTTTCTGTCCCTCTCCGTCTCGGTCTCTCTCTCCGTCTCGGTCTCTCTCTCGGTCTCTCTCTCGGTCTCTCTCTCGATCTCGGTCTCTCTCTCGGTCTCGGTCTCTCAGTCCCTCTCTCGGTCCCTCTCTCTCTCTCGGTCCCTCTCTCTCTCGGTCCCTCTCTCTCTCTCGGTCCCTCTCTCGATCCCGCTCTCTCTCTCATTCTCTCGGTCTCGGTCTCTCTCTCTCGGTCTCTCTCTCGGTCTCTCTCTCTCTCGGTCTCTCTCTCGGTCTCGGTCTCTCTCTCTCTCGGTATCTCTCTCTCTCGGTCTCTCGGTCTCCCTCAGTCTCTCTCTCTCGGTCCCTCTTGGTCCCTCGGTTCTTCTATCTCTCTCTTGGTCCCTCTCTCTCGGTCCCTCTCGGTCTCTCTCTCTCTCTGGGTCTCGGTCTCTCTCTCGGTCTCAGTCTCTCTCTCTCTCTCGGTCTCGGTATCTCTCTCGGTCTCGGTCCCTCTCTCTCTCTCTGTCTCTCTCTCTCTCTCGGTCTCTCTCTCTCAGTCTCTCTCGGTATCTCTCCCTCAGTCTTTCGGTCTCTCTCAGTCTCTCTCTCTCGGTCCCTCTCGGTCCCTCGGTTCTTCTCTCTCTCTCTTGGTCCCTCTCTCTCGGTCTCGGTCTCGGTCTCTCTCTCTCTCGGTCTCGGTCTCTCTCTCTCTCTCTCGGTCTCGGTCTCTCTCTCGGTCTCTCTCTCTCTCTCGGTCTCTCTCTCTCGGTCTCGGTCTCTCTCTCTCTCTCTCTCGGTCTCTCTCTCTTGGTCTCGGTCTCTCTCTCTGTCTAGGTCTCTCTTGGTCTCTCTCTCGGAATCTCTCTCGGTCTCTCTCTCTCTCGGTCTCTCTCAGTCCCTCGGTCCCTCTCTCTTGGTCCCTCTCTCTCTCTCTCGCTCCCTCTCTCTCGCTCCCTCTCTCTCGCTCCCTCTCTCTCAGTCTCTCTCTTTCGGTCCCTCTCCGTCTCTGTCTCTCTCTCGGTCTCTCTCTCGGTCTCTCTCTCAGTCTCTCTCTCGGTCTCGGTCTCTCTCTCTCGGTCCCTCTCGGTCTCTCTCTCTCTCTCTGTCTCTCTCTCTCGGTCCCTCTCTCGGTCCCTCTCTCTCTCTCGGTCCCTCTCTTGGTCCCTCTCTCTCTCGGTCCCTCTCTCTCTCTCTCTCTCAGTCTCTCTCTCTGTCTCGGCCTCTCTCGGTCTCTCTCTCTCTTTCGGTCTCTCTCTCTCTCTCGGTCTCTCTCTCTCTCTCGGTCTCTCTCAGTCCCTCGGTCCCTCTCTCTTGGTCCCTCTCCCTCTCTCTCGCTCCCTCTCTCTCGCTCCCTCTCTCTCGCTCCCTTTCTCTCGGTCTCACTCTCGGTCTCATTCTCGGTCTCAGTCTCTCTCTCTTTTGGTCTCTCTCTCTCTCGGTCTCTCTCTCTCTCTCTCTCTCTCTCGGTCTCGGTCTCTCTCTCGGTCTCGGTCTCTCTCTCTCTCTCGGTCTCTCTCTCTTGGTCTCGGTCTCTCTGTCTAGGTCTCTCTTGGTCTCTCTCTCGGAATCTCTCTCGGTCTCTCTCTCTCTCGGTCTCTCTCAGTCCCTCGGTCCCTCTCTCTTGGTCCCTCTCTCTCTCTCTCGCTCCCTCTCTCTCGCTCCCTCTCTCTCGCTCCCTCTCTCTCGCTCCCTCTCTCTCAGTCTCTCTCTTTCGGTCCCTCTCCGTCTCGGTCTCGCTCTCGGTCTCTCTCTTTCGGTCCCTCTCCGTCTCGGTCTCTCCGTCTCGGTCTCTCTCTCGGTCCGTCTCTCGGTCCTGCTATCTCTCTCGGTCTCTCTCTCGGTCTCGGTCTCTCTCTCGGTCTCTCTCTCTCTCAGTCTCTCTCTCTCTCAGTCTCTCTCTCTCTCTCGGTCTCTCTCTCGGTCTCGGTCTGTCTCTCGGTCCTATTCTCTCTTTCGGTCCCTCTCTCGGTCCCTCTCTCTCTCTCGGTCCCTCTCTCGGTCGCTCTATCGGTCTCTCTCTCGGTCTCGGTCCCTCTCTCTCTCTCTCTCTCTCTCTCAGTCTCTCTCTCTCTCTCTGTCTCGGTCTCTCTCTCTCTCTCTCTCTGTCTCTCTGTCTCTCTCTCTCTCGGTCTCTCTCTCTCTCTCGGTCTCTCTCTCTCTCGGTCTCTTGGTCTCTCTCTCTCTCGGTCTCTCTCTCTCTTGGTCTCTCTCAGTCCCTCGGTCCCTCTCTCTCGGTCCCTCTCTCTCTCTCTCGCTCCCTCTCTCTCGGTCTCTCTCTTTCTGTCCCTCTCCGTCTCGGTCTCTCTCTCCGTCTCGGTCTCTCTCTCGGTCTCTCTCTCGGTCTCTCTCTCGATCTCGGTCTCTCTCTCGGTCTCGGTCTCTCAGTCCCTCTCTCGGTCCCTCTCTCTCTCTCGGTCCCTCTCTCTCTCGGTCCCTCTCTCTCTCTCGGTCCCTCTCTCGATCCCGCTCTCTCTCTCGTTCTCTCGGTCTCGGTCTCTCTCTCTCGGTCTCTCTCTCGGTCTCTCTCTCTCTCGGTCTCTCTCTCGGTCTCGGTCTCTCTCTCTCTCGGTCTCTCTCTCTCTCGGTCTCTCGGTCTCCCTCAGTCTCTCTCTCTCGGTCCCTCTTGGTCCCTCGGTTCTTCTATCTCTCTCTTGGTCCCTCTCTCTCGGTCCCTCTCGGTCTCTCTCTCTCTCTGGGTCTCGGTCTCTCTCTCGGTCTCAGTCTCTCTCTCTCTCTCGGTCTCGGTATCTCTCTCGGTCTCGGTCCCTCTCTCTCTCTCTGTCTCTCTCGGTCTCTCTCTCTCAGTCCTTCTCGGTATCTCTCCCTCGGTCTCTCGGTCTCTCTCTTGGTCTCTCTCTCTCTCGGTCCCTCTCTCTCTCTCTCTCTCTCGGTCTCTCTCTCTCAGTCTCTCTCGGTATCTCTCCCTCGGTCTCTCGGTCTCTCTCGGTCTCTCTCAGTCTCTCTCTCTCGGTCCCTCTCGGTCCCTCGGTTCTTCTCTCTCTCTCTTGGTCCCTCTCTCTCGGTCTCGGTCTCTCTCTCTCTCTCAGTCTCGGTCTCTCTCTCTCGGTCTCGGTCTCTCTTTCTCTCTCTCTCTCGGTCCCTCGGTCTCTCTCTCACGGTCTCGGTCTCTCTCTTGGTCTCTCGGTCTCTCTCTCTCTCTCTCTCGGTCCCTCGGACTCTCTCTCTCTCTCGGTCCCTCGTTCTCTCTCTCTCTCGGTCCCTCGGTCTCTCTCTCTCTCTCAGTCCCTCGGTCTCTCTCTCTCTCTCGGTCTCTCTCATCTCGGTCTCTCTCTCTCTCGGTCCCTCTCTCTCGGTCCCTCTCGGTCCCTCGGTTCTTCTCTCTCTCTCTTGGTCCCTCTCTCTCGGTTTCGTTGTCTCTCTCTCTCTCTCGGTCTTGGTCTCTCTCTCTCTCTCAGTCTCGGTCTCTCTCTCTTGGTCTCGGTCTCTCTCTCGGTCTCGGTCTCTCTCTCTCTCTCTCTCTCTCGGTCTCTCTCTCTCGGTCTCGGTCTCTCTCTCTGTCTAGGTCTCTCTCGGTCTCTCTCTCGGAATCTGTCTCGGTCTCTCTCTCTCTCGGTCTCTCTCAGTCCCTCAGTCCCTCTCTCTTGGTCCCTGTCTCTCTCTCTCGTTCCCTCTCTCTCGCTCCCTCTCTCTCAGTCTCTCTCTTTGGGTCCCTCTCCGTCTCGGTCTCTCTCTCGGTCTCTCTCTCGGTCTCGGTCTCTCGGTCCCTCTCTCGGTCCCTCTCTCTCTCTCGGTCCCTCTCTCTCTCGGTCCCTCTCTCTCTCTCGGTCCCTCTCTCGATCCCGCTCTCTCTCTTGTTCTCTCGGTCTCTCTCTCTCGGTCTCGGTCTCTCTCTTGGTCTCTCTCTCTCTCGGTCTCTCTCTCGGTCTCGGTCTCTCTCTCTCTCGGTCTCTCTCTTTCGGGATCTCTCCCTCGGTCTCTCGGCCTGCCTCAGTCTCTCTCTCTCGGTCCCTCTCGGTCCCTCGGTTCTTCTATCTCTCTCTTGGTCCCTCTCTCTCAGTCCCTCTCGGTCTCTCTCTCTCTCTGGGTCTCGGTCTCTCTCTCGGTCTCAGTCTCTCTCTCGGTCTCGGTCTCTCTCTCGGTCTCGGTCCCTCTCTCTCTCTCTCTCTCTCTCGGTCTCTCTCTCTCAGTCCTTCTCGGTATCTCTCCCTCGGTCTCTCGGTCTCTCTCAGTCTCTCTCTCTCAGTCCCTCTCGGTCCCTCGGTTCTTCTCTCTCTCTCTTAGTACCTCTCTCTCGGTCTCGGTGTCTCTCTCTCTCTCTCGGTCTCGGTCTCTCTCTCTCTCTCAGTCTCGGTCTCTCTCTCTCGGTCTCTCTCTCTTGGTCTCGGTCTCTCTGTCTAGGTCTCTCTTGGTCTCTCTCTCGGAATCTCTCTCGGTCTCTCTCTCTCTCGGTCTCTCTCAGTCCCTCGGTCCCTCTCTCTTGGTCCCTCTCTCTCTCTCTCGCTCCCTCTCTCTCGCTCCCTCTCTCTCGCTCCCTCTCTCTCGCTCCCTCTCTCTCAGTCTCTCTCTTTCGGTCCCTCTCCGTCTCGGTCTCGCTCTCGGTCTCTCTCTCGGTCTCTCTCTCGGTCTCTCTCTCGGTCTCGGTCTCTCTCTCGGTCTCGGTGTCTCTCTCTCTCTCTCTCTCGGTCTCGGTCTCTCTCTCGGTCTCGGTCTCTCTCTCTCTCTCGGTCTCTCTCTCTTGGTCTCGGTCTCTCTGTCTAGGTCTCTCTTGGTCTCTCTCTCGGAATCTCTCTCTCTCTCTCTCTCTCTCTCTCGGTCCCTCTCTCGATCCCGCTCTCTCTCTTGTTCTCTCGGTCTCTCTCGGTCTCGGTCTCTCTCTTGGTCTCTCTCTCTCTCGGTCCCTCTCTCTCTCTCTCTCTCTCGGTCTCTCTCTCTCAGTCTCTCTCGGTATCTCTCCCTCGGTCTCTCGGTCTCTCTCGGTCTCTCTCAGTCTCTCTCTCTCGGTCCCTCTCGGTCCCTCGGTTCTTCTCTCTCTCTCTTGGTCCCTCTCTCTCGGTCTCGGTCTCTCTCTCTCTCTCAGTCTCGGTCTCTCTCTCTCGGTCTCGGTCTCTCTTTCTCTCTCTCTCTCGGTCCCTCGGTCTCTCTCTCACGGTCTCGGTCTCTCTCTTGGTCTCTCGGTCTCTCTCTCTCTCTCTCTCGGTCCCTCGGACTCTCTCTCTCTCTCGGTCCCTCGTTCTCTCTCTCTCTCGGTCCCTCGGTCTCTCTCTCTCTCTCAGTCCCTCGGTCTCTCTCTCTCTCTCGGTCTCTCTCATCTCGGTCTCTCTCTCTCTCGGTCCCTCTCTCTCGGTCCCTCTCGGTCTCTCTCTCCGTCTCGGTGTCTCTCTCTCTGTCTCAGTCTCTCGGTCTATCTCTCAGTCTCAGTCTCTCTTGGTCCCTCTCTCTCAGTCCCTCCCTCTAGGTACCTCTCACTCTCTCTCTCTCTCGGTCTCTCTCTCTCCCGATCTCTCTGTCTCTCGGTCCCTCGGTCTCTCTCTCTCTCTCTCGGTCCCTCAGTCTCTCTCTCTTTCTCTCGGTCCCTCGGTCTCTCTCTCTCTCTCGGTCCCTCGGTCTCTCTCTCACGGTCTCGGTCTCTCTCTTGGTCTCTCGGACTCTCTCTCTCTCTCGGTCCCTCGTTCTCTCTCTCTCTCTCAGTCCCTCGGTCACTCTCTCTCTCTCGGTCTCTCTCTCTCTCTCTCTATCTCGGTCTCTCTCTCTCTCTCTCTCTCTCTGTCTCTCTCTCTCTCGGTCTCTATCTCTCTCTCGGTCTCTCTCTCTCTCGGTCTCTTGGTCTCTCTCTCTCTCGGTCTCTCTCTCTCTTGGTCTCTCTCAGTCCCTCGGTCCCTCTCTCTTGGTCCCTCTCTCTCTCTCTCGCTCCCTCTCTCTCGCTCCCTCTCTCTCAGTCTCTCTCTTTCGGTCCCTCTCCGTCTCGGTCTCTCCGTCTCGGTCTCTCTCTCTCTCTCTCTCTCGGTCCCTCGGTCTCTCTCTCACGGTCTCGGTCTCTCTCTTGGTCTCTCGGTCTCTCTCTCTCTCTCTCTCGGTCCCTCGGACTCTCTCTCTCTCTCGGTCCCTCGTTCTCTCTCTCTCTCGGTCCCTTGGTCTCTCTCTCTCTCTCAGTCCCTCGGTCTCTCTCTCTCTCTCGGTCTCTCTCATCTCGGTCTCTCTCTCTCTCGGTCCCTCTCTCTCGGTCCCTCTCGGTCTCTCTCTCCGTCTCAGTGTCTCTCTCTCGGTCTCGGTCTCTCGGTCTATCTCTCAGTCTCAGTCTCTCTTGGTCCCTCTCTCTCAGTCCCTCCCTCTAGGTACCTCTCACTCTCTCTCTCTCTCGGTCTCTCTCTCTCCCGATCTCTCTGTCTCTCGGTCCCTCGGTCTCTCTCTCTCTCTCTCGGTCCCTCAGTCTCTCTCTCTTTCTCTCGGTCCCTCGGTCTCTCTCTCTCTCTCTCTCTCGGTCCCTCGGTCTCTCTCTCACGGTGTCGGTCTCTCTCTTGGTCTCTCGGACTCTCTCTCTCTCTCGGTCCCTCGTTCTCTCTCTCTCTCTCTCTCAGTCCCTCGGTCACTCTCTCTCTCTCGGTCTCTCTCTCTCTCTCTCTCTCTCGGTCCCTCTCTCGATCCCGCTCTCTCTCTTGTTCTCTCGGTCTCTCTCGGTCTCGGTCTCTCTCTTGGTCTCTCTCTCTCTCGGTCCCTCTCTCTCTCTCTCTCTCTCTCTCTCGGTCTCTCTCTCTCAGTCTCTCTCGGTATCTCTCCCTCGGTCTCTCGGTCTCTCTCGGTCTCTCTCAGTCTCTCTCTCTCGGTCCCTCTCGGTCCTTCGGTTCTTCTCTCTCTCTCTTGGTCCCTCTCTCTCGGTCTCGGTCTCTCTCTCTCTCTCAGTCTCGGTCTCTCTCTCTCGGTCTCGGTCTCTCTTTCTCTCTCTCTCTCGGTCCCTCGGTCTCTCTCTCACGGTCTCGGTCTCTCTCTTGGTCTCTCGGTCTCTCTCTCTCTCTCTCTCGGTCCCTCGGACTCTCTCTCTCTCTCGGTCCCTCGTTCTCTCTCTCTCTCGGTCCCTCGGTCTCTCTCTCTCTCTCAGTCCCTCGGTCTCTCTCTCTCTCTCGGTCTCTCTCATCTCGGTCTCTCTCTCTCTCGGTCCCTCTCTCTCGGTCCCTCTCGGTCTCTCTCTCCGTCTCGGTGTCTCTCTCTCGGTCTCAGTCTCTCGGTCTATCTCTCAGTCTCAGTCTCTCTTGGTCCCTCTCTCTCAGTCCCTCCCTCTAGGTACCTCTCACTCTCTCTCTCTCTCGGTCTCTCTCTCTCCCGATCTCTCTGTCTCTCGGTCCCTCGGTCTCTCTCTCTCTCTCTCGGTCCCTCAGTCTCTCTCTCTTTCTCTCGGTCCCTCGGTCTCTCTCTCTCTCTCTCTCTCGGTCCCTCGGTCTCTCTCTCACGGTCTCGGTCTCTCTCTTGGTCTCTCGGACTCTCTCTCTCTCTCGGTCCCTCGTTCTCTCTCTCTCTCTCAGTCCCTCGGTCACTCTCTCTCTCTCGGTCTCTCTCTCTCTCTCTCTATCTCGGTCTCTCTCTCTCTCTCTCTGTCTCTCTCTCTCTCGGTCTCTATCTCTCTCTCGGTCTCTCTCTCTCTCGGTCTCTTGGTCTCTCTCTCTCTCGGTCTCTCTCTCTCTTGGTCTCTCTCAGTCCCTCGGTCCCTCTCTCTTGGTCCCTCTCTCTCTCTCTCGCTCCCTCTCTCTCGCTCCCTCTCTCTCAGTCTCTCTCTTTCGGTCCCTCTCCGTCTCGGTCTCTCCGTCTCGGTCTCTCTCTCGGTCCGTCTCTCGGTCCTGCTATCTCTCTCGGTCTCTCTCTCGGTCTCGGTCTCTCTCTCGGTCTCTCTCTCTCTCAGTCTCTCTCTCTCTCAGTCTCTCTCTCTCTCTCGGTCTCTCTCTCGGTCTCGGTCTGTCTCTCGGTCCTATTCTCTCTTTCGGTCCCTCTCTCGGTCCCTCTCTCTCTCTCGGTCCCTCTCTCGGTCGCTCTATCGGTCTCTCTCTCGGTCTCGGTCCCTCTCTCTCTCTCTCTCTCTCTCTCAGTCTCTCTCTCTCTCTCTGTCTCGGTCTCTCTCTCTCTCTCTCTCTGTCTCTCTGTCTCTCTCTCTCTCGGTCTCTCTCTCTCTCTCGGTCTCTCTCTCTCTCGGTCTCTTGGTCTCTCTCTCTCTCGGTCTCTCTCTCTCTTGGTCTCTCTCAGTCCCTCGGTCCCTCTCTCTCGGTCCCTCTCTCTCTCTCTCGCTCCCTCTCTCTCGGTCTCTCTCTTTCTGTCCCTCTCCGTCTCGGTCTCTCTCTCCGTCTCGGTCTCTCTCTCGGTCTCTCTCTCGGTCTCTCTCTCGATCTCGGTCTCTCTCTCGGTCTCGGTCTCTCAGTCCCTCTCTCGGTCCCTCTCTCTCTCTCGGTCCCTCTCTCTCTCGGTCCCTCTCTCTCTCTCGGTCCCTCTCTCGATCCCGCTCTCTCTCTCGGTCCCTCTCTCGGTCGCTCTATCGGTCTCTCTCTCGGTCTCGGTCCCTCTCTCTCTCTCTCTCTCTCTCAGTCTCTCTCTCTCTCTCTATCTCGGTCTCTCTCTCTCTCTCTCTCTGTCTCTCTGTCTCTCTCTCTCTCGGTCTCTCTCTCTCTCTCGGTCTCTCTCTCTCTCGGTCTCTTGGTCTCTCTCTCTCTCGGTCTCTCTCTCTCTTGGTCTCTCTCAGTCCCTCCGTCCCTCTCTCTCGGTCCCTCTCTCTCTCTCTCGCTCCCTCTCTCTCGGTCTCTCTCTTTCTGTCCCTCTCCGTCTCGGTCTCTCTCTCCGTCTCGGTCTCTCTCTCGGTCTCTCTCTCGGTCTCTCTCTCGATCTCGGTCTCTCTCTCGGTCTCGGTCTCTCAGTCCCTCTCTCGGTCCCTCTCTCTCTCTCGGTCCCTCTCTCTCTCGGTCCCTCTCTCTCTCTCGGTCCCTCTCTCGATCCCGCTCTCTCTCTCATTCTCTCGGTCTCGGTCTCTCTCTCTCGGTCTCTCTCTCGGTCTCTCTCTCTCTCGGTCTCTCTCTCGGTCTCGGTCTCTCTCTCTCTCGGTCTCTCTCTCTCGGTCTCTCGGTCTCCCTCAGTCTCTCTCTCTCGGTCCCTCTTGGTCCCTCGGTTCTTCTATCTCTCTCTTGGTCCCTCTCTCTCGGTCCCTCTCGGTCTCTCTCTCTCTCTGGGTCTCGGTCTCTCTCTCGGTCTCAGTCTCTCTCTCTCTCTCGGTCTCGGTATCTCTCTCGGTCTCGGTCCCTCTCTCTCTCTCTGTCTCTCTCTCTCTCTCGGTCTCTCTCTCTCAGTCTCTCTCGGTATCTCTCCCTCAGTCTTTCGGTCTCTCTCAGTCTCTCTCTCTCGGTCCCTCTCGGTCCCTCGGTTCTTCTCTCTCTCTCTTGGTCCCTCTCTCTCGGTCTCGGTCTCGGTCTCTCTCTCTCTCGGTCTCGGTCTCTCTCTCTCTCTCTCGGTCTCGGTCTCTCTCTCGGTCTCTCTCTCTCTCTCGGTCTCTCTCTCTCGGTCTCGGTCTCTCTCTCTCTCTCTCTCGGTCTCTCTCTCTTGGTCTCGGTCTCTCTCTCTGTCTAGGTCTCTCTTGGTCTCTCTCTCGGAATCTCTCTCGGTCTCTCTCTCTCTCGGTCTCTCTCAGTCCCTCGGTCCCTCTCTCTTGGTCCCTCTCTCTCTCTCTCGCTCCCTCTCTCTCGCTCCCTCTCTCTCGCTCCCTCTCTCTCAGTCTCTCTCTTTCGGTCCCTCTCCGTCTCTGTCTCTCTCTCGGTCTCTCTCTCGGTCTCTCTCTCAGTCTCTCTCTCGGTCTCGGTCTCTCTCTCTCGGTCCCTCTCGGTCTCTCTCTCTCTCTCTGTCTCTCTCTCTCGGTCCCTCTCTCGGTCCCTCTCTCTCTCTCTCGGTCCCTCTCTTGGTCCCTCTCTCTCTCGGTCCCTCTCTCTCTCTCTCTCTCAGTCTCTCTCTCTGTCTCGGCCTCTCTCGGTCTCTCTCTCTCTTTCGGTCTCTCTCTCTCTCTCGGTCTCTCTCTCTCTCTCGGTCTCTCTCAGTCCCTCGGTCCCTCTCTCTTGGTCCCTCTCCCTCTCTCTCGCTCCCTCTCTCTCGCTCCCTCTCTCTCGCTCCCTTTCTCTCGGTCTCACTCTCGGTCTCATTCTCGGTCTCAGTCTCTCTCTCTTTTGGTCTCTCTCTCTCTCGGTCTCTCTCTCTCTCTCTCTCTCTCTCGGTCTCGGTCTCTCTCTCGGTCTCGGTCTCTCTCTCTCTCTCGGTCTCTCTCTCTTGGTCTCGGTCTCTCTGTCTAGGTCTCTCTTGGTCTCTCTCTCGGAATCTCTCTCTCTCTCAGTCTCTCTCTCTCTCTCGGTCTCTCTCTCGGTCTCGGTCTGTCTCTTGGTCCTATTCTCTCTTTCGGTCCCTCTCTCGGTCCCTCTCTCTCTCTCGGTCCCTCTCTCGGTCGCTCTATCGGTCTCTCTCTCGGTCTCGGTCCCTCTCTCTCTCTCTCTCTCTCTCTCAGTCTCTCTCTCTCTCTCTGTCTCGGTCTCTCTCTCTCTCTCTCTCTGTCTCTCTGTCTCTCTCTCTCTCGGTCTCTCTCTCTCTCTCGGTCTCTCTCTCTCTCGGTCTCTTGGTCTCTCTCTCTCTCGGTCTCTCTCTCTCTTGGTCTCTCTCAGTCCCTCGGTCCCTCTCTCTCGGTCCCTCTCTCTCTCTCTCGCTCCCTCTCTCTCGGTCTCTCTCTTTCTGTCCCTCTCCGTCTCGGTCTCTCTCTCCGTCTCGGTCTCTCTCTCGGTCTCTCTCTCGGTCTCTCTCTCGATCTCGGTCTCTCTCTCGGTCTCGGTCTCTCAGTCCCTCTCTCGGTCCCTCTCTCTCTCTCGGTCCCTCTCTCTCTCGGTCCCTCTCTCTCTCTCGGTCCCTCTCTCGATCCCGCTCTCTCTCTCATTCTCTCGGTCTCGGTCTCTCTCTCTCGGTCTCTCTCTCGGTCTCTCTCTCTCTCGGTCTCTCTCTCGGTCTCGGTCTCTCTCTCTCTCGGTATCTCTCTCTCTCGGTCTCTCGGTCTCCCTCAGTCTCTCTCTCTCGGTCCCTCTTGGTCCCTCGGTTCTTCTATCTCTCTCTTGGTCCCTCTCTCTCGGTCCCTCTCGGTCTCTCTCTCTCTCTGGGTCTCGGTCTCTCTCTCGGTCTCAGTCTCTCTCTCTCTCTCGGTCTCGGTATCTCTCTCGGTCTCGGTCCCTCTCTCTCTCTCTGTCTCTCTCTCTCTCTCGGTCTCTCTCTCTCAGTCTCTCTCGGTATCTCTCCCTCAGTCTTTCGGTCTCTCTCAGTCTCTCTCTCTCGGTCCCTCTCGGTCCCTCGGTTCTTCTCTCTCTCTCTTGGTCCCTCTCTCTCGGTCTCGGTCTCGGTCTCTCTCTCTCTCGGTCTCGGTCTCTCTCTCTCTCTCTCGGTCTCGGTCTCTCTCTCGGTCTCTCTCTCTCTCTCGGTCTCTCTCTCTCGGTCTCGGTCTCTCTCTCTCTCTCTCTCGGTCTCTCTCTCTTGGTCTCGGTCTCTCTCTCTGTCTAGGTCTCTCTTGGTCTCTCTCTCGGAATCTCTCTCGGTCTCTCTCTCTCTCGGTCTCTCTCAGTCCCTCGGTCCCTCTCTCTTGGTCCCTCTCTCTCTCTCTCGCTCCCTCTCTCTCGCTCCCTCTCTCTCGCTCCCTCTCTCTCAGTCTCTCTCTTTCGGTCCCTCTCCGTCTCTGTCTCTCTCTCGGTCTCTCTCTCGGTCTCTCTCTCAGTCTCTCTCTCGGTCTCGGTCTCTCTCTCTCGGTCCCTCTCGGTCTCTCTCTCTCTCTCTGTCTCTCTCTCTCGGTCCCTCTCTCGGTCCCTCTCTCTCTCTCGGTCCCTCTCTTGGTCCCTCTCTCTCTCGGTCCCTCTCTCTCTCTCTCTCTCAGTCTCTCTCTCTGTCTCGGCCTCTCTCGGTCTCTCTCTCTCTTTCGGTCTCTCTCTCTCTCTCGGTCTCTCTCTCTCTCTCGGTCTCTCTCAGTCCCTCGGTCCCTCTCTCTTGGTCCCTCTCCCTCTCTCTCGCTCCCTCTCTCTCGCTCCCTCTCTCTCGCTCCCTTTCTCTCGGTCTCACTCTCGGTCTCATTCTCGGTCTCAGTCTCTCTCTCTTTTGGTCTCTCTCTCTCTCGGTCTCTCTCTCTCTCTCTCTCTCTCTCGGTCTCGGTCTCTCTCTCGGTCTCGGTCTCTCTCTCTCTCTCGGTCTCTCTCTCTTGGTCTCGGTCTCTCTGTCTAGGTCTCTCTTGGTCTCTCTCTCGGAATCTCTCTCGGTCTCTCTCTCTCTCGGTCTCTCTCAGTCCCTCGGTCCCTCTCTCTTGGTCCCTCTCTCTCTCTCTCGCTCCCTCTCTCTCGCTCCCTCTCTCTCGCTCCCTCTCTCTCGCTCCCTCTCTCTCAGTCTCTCTCTTTCGGTCCCTCTCCGTCTCGGTCTCGCTCTCGGTCTCTCTCTTTCGGTCCCTCTCCGTCTCGGTCTCTCCGTCTCGGTCTCTCTCTCGGTCTCGGTCTCTCTCTCGGTCTCTCTCTCTCTCAGTCTCTCTCTCTCTCAGTCTCTCTCTCTCTCTCGGTCTCTCTCTCGGTCTCGGTCTGTCTCTCGGTCCTATTCTCTCTTTCGGTCCCTCTCTCGGTCCCTCTCTCTCTCTCGGTCCCTCTCTCGGTCGCTCTATCGGTCTCTCTCTCGGTCTCGGTCCCTCTCTCTCTCTCTCTCTCTCTCTCAGTCTCTCTCTCTCTCTCTGTCTCGGTCTCTCTCTCTCTCTCTCTCTGTCTCTCTGTCTCTCTCTCTCTCGGTCTCTCTCTCTCTCTCGGTCTCTCTCTCTCTCGGTCTCTTGGTCTCTCTCTCTCTCGGTCTCTCTCTCTCTTGGTCTCTCTCAGTCCCTCGGTCCCTCTCTCTCGGTCCCTCTCTCTCTCTCTCGCTCCCTCTCTCTCGGTCTCTCTCTTTCTGTCCCTCTCCGTCTCGGTCTCTCTCTCCGTCTCGGTCTCTCTCTCGGTCTCTCTCTCGGTCTCTCTCTCGATCTCGGTCTCTCTCTCGGTCTCGGTCTCTCAGTCCCTCTCTCGGTCCCTCTCTCTCTCTCGGTCCCTCTCTCTCTCGGTCCCTCTCTCTCTCTCGGTCCCTCTCTCGATCCCGCTCTCTCTCTCGTTCTCTCGGTCTCGGTCTCTCTCTCTCGGTCTCTCTCTCGGTCTCTCTCTCTCTCGGTCTCTCTCTCGGTCTCGGTCTCTCTCTCTCTCGGTCTCTCTCTCTCTCGGTCTCTCGGTCTCCCTCAGTCTCTCTCTCTCGGTCCCTCTTGGTCCCTCGGTTCTTCTATCTCTCTCTTGGTCCCTCTCTCTCGGTCCCTCTCGGTCTCTCTCTCTCTCTGGGTCTCGGTCTCTCTCTCGGTCTCAGTCTCTCTCTCTCTCTCGGTCTCGGTATCTCTCTCGGTCTCGGTCCCTCTCTCTCTCTCTGTCTCTCTCTCTCTCTCGGTCTCTCTCTCTCAGTCTCTCTCGGTATCTCTCCCTCAGTCTTTCGGTCTCCCTCAGTCTCTCTCTCTCGGTCCCTCTCGGTCCCTCGGTTCTTCTCTCTCTCTCTTGGTCCCTCTCTCTCGGTCTCGGTCTCGGTCTCTCTCTCTCTCGGTCTCGGTCTCTCTCTCTCTCTCTCGGTCTCGGTCTCTCTCTCGGTCTCTCTCTCTCTCTCGGTCTCTCTCTCTCGGTCTCGGTCTCTCTCTCTCTCTCTCGGTCTCTCTCTCTTGGTCTCGGTCTCTCTCTCTGTCTAGGTCTCTCTTGGTCTCTCTCTCGGAATCTCTCTCGGTCTCTCTCTCTCTCGGTCTCTCTCAGTCCCTCGGTCCCTCTCTCTTGGTCCCTCTCTCTCTCTCTCGCTCCCTCTCTCTCGCTCCCTCTCTCTCGCTCCCTCTCTCTCAGTCTCTCTCTTTCGGTCCCTCTCCGTCTCGGTCTCTCTCTCGGTCTCTCTCTCGGTCTCTCTCTCAGTCTCTCTCTCGGTCTCGGTCTCTCTCTCTCGGTCCCTCTCGGTCTCTCTCTCTCTCTCTCTGTCTCTCTCTCTCGGTCCCTCTCTCGGTCCCTCTCTCTCTCTCGGTCCCTCTCTTGGTCCCTCTCTCTCTCGGTCCCTCTCTCTCTCTCTCTCTCAGTCTCTCTCTCTGTCTCGGCCTCTCTCGGTCTCTCTCTCTCTTTCGGTCTCTCTCTCTCTCTCGGTCTCTCTCTCTCTCTCGGTCTCTCTCAGTCCCTCGGTCCCTCTCTCTTGGTCCCTCTCCCTCTCTCTCGCTCCCTCTCTCTCGCTCCCTCTCTCTCGCTCCCTTTCTCTCGGTCTCACTCTCGGTCTCATTCTCGGTCTCAGTCTCTCTCTCTTTTGGTCTCTCTCTCTCTCGGTCTCTCTCTCTCTCTCTCTCTCTCTCGGTCTCGGTCTCTCTCTCGGTCTCGGTCTCTCTCTCTCTCTCGGTCTCTCTCTCTTGGTCTCGGTCTCTCTGTCTAGGTCTCTCTTGGTCTCTCTCTCGGAATCTCTCTCGGTCTCTCTCTCTCTCGGTCTCTCTCAGTCCCTCGGTCCCTCTCTCTTGGTCCCTCTCTCTCTCTCTCGCTCCCTCTCTCTCGCTCCCTCTCTCTCGCTCCCTCTCTCTCGCTCCCTCTCTCTCAGTCTCTCTCTTTCGGTCCCTCTCCGTCTCGGTCTCGCTCTCGGTCTCTCTCTCGGTCTCTCTCTCGGTCTCTCTCTCGGTCTCGGTCTCTCTCTCGGTCTCGGTGTCTCTCTCTCTCTCTCTCTCGGTCTCGGTCTCTCTCTCGGTCTCGGTCTCTCTCTCTCTCTCGGTCTCTCTCTCTTGGTCTCGGTCTCTCTGTCTAGGTCTCTCTTGGTCTCTCTCTCGGAATCTCTCTCTCTCTCTCTCTCTCTCTCTCGGTCCCTCTCTCGATCCCGCTCTCTCTCTTGTTCTCTCGGTCTCTCTCGGTCTCGGTCTCTCTCTTGGTCTCTCTCTCTCTCGGTCCCTCTCTCTCTCTCTCTCTCTCGGTCTCTCTCTCTCAGTCTCTCTCGGTATCTCTCCCTCGGTCTCTCGGTCTCTCTCGGTCTCTCTCAGTCTCTCTCTCTCGGTCCCTCTCGGTCCCTCGGTTCTTCTCTCTCTCTCTTGGTCCCTCTCTCTCGGTCTCGGTCTCTCTCTCTCTCTCAGTCTCGGTCTCTCTCTCTCGGTCTCGGTCTCTCTTTCTCTCTCTCTCTCGGTCCCTCGGTCTCTCTCTCACGGTCTCGGTCTCTCTCTTGGTCTCTCGGTCTCTCTCTCTCTCTCTCTCGGTCCCTCGGACTCTCTCTCTCTCTCGGTCCCTCGTTCTCTCTCTCTCTCGGTCCCTCGGTCTCTCTCTCTCTCTCAGTCCCTCGGTCTCTCTCTCTCTCTCGGTCTCTCTCATCTCGGTCTCTCTCTCTCTCGGTCCCTCTCTCTCGGTCCCTCTCGGTCTCTCTCTCCGTCTCGGTGTCTCTCTCTCTGTCTCAGTCTCTCGGTCTATCTCTCAGTCTCAGTCTCTCTTGGTCCCTCTCTCTCAGTCCCTCCCTCTAGGTACCTCTCACTCTCTCTCTCTCTCGGTCTCTCTCTCTCCCGATCTCTCTGTCTCTCGGTCCCTCGGTCTCTCTCTCTCTCTCTCGGTCCCTCAGTCTCTCTCTCTTTCTCTCGGTCCCTCGGTCTCTCTCTCTCTCTCGGTCCCTCGGTCTCTCTCTCACGGTCTCGGTCTCTCTCTTGGTCTCTCGGACTCTCTCTCTCTCTCGGTCCCTCGTTCTCTCTCTCTCTCTCAGTCCCTCGGTCACTCTCTCTCTCTCGGTCTCTCTCTCTCTCTCTCTATCTCGGTCTCTCTCTCTCTCTCTCTCTCTCTGTCTCTCTCTCTCTCGGTCTCTATCTCTCTCTCGGTCTCTCTCTCTCTCGGTCTCTTGGTCTCTCTCTCTCTCGGTCTCTCTCTCTCTTGGTCTCTCTCAGTCCCTCGGTCCCTCTCTCTTGGTCCCTCTCTCTCTCTCTCGCTCCCTCTCTCTCGCTCCCTCTCTCTCAGTCTCTCTCTTTCGGTCCCTCTCCGTCTCGGTCTCTCCGTCTCGGTCTCTCTCTCTCTCTCTCTCTCGGTCCCTCGGTCTCTCTCTCACGGTCTCGGTCTCTCTCTTGGTCTCTCGGTCTCTCTCTCTCTCTCTCTCGGTCCCTCGGACTCTCTCTCTCTCTCGGTCCCTCGTTCTCTCTCTCTCTCGGTCCCTTGGTCTCTCTCTCTCTCTCAGTCCCTCGGTCTCTCTCTCTCTCTCGGTCTCTCTCATCTCGGTCTCTCTCTCTCTCGGTCCCTCTCTCTCGGTCCCTCTCGGTCTCTCTCTCCGTCTCAGTGTCTCTCTCTCGGTCTCGGTCTCTCGGTCTATCTCTCAGTCTCAGTCTCTCTTGGTCCCTCTCTCTCAGTCCCTCCCTCTAGGTACCTCTCACTCTCTCTCTCTCTCGGTCTCTCTCTCTCCCGATCTCTCTGTCTCTCGGTCCCTCGGTCTCTCTCTCTCTCTCTCGGTCCCTCAGTCTCTCTCTCTTTCTCTCGGTCCCTCGGTCTCTCTCTCTCTCTCTCTCTCGGTCCCTCGGTCTCTCTCTCACGGTGTCGGTCTCTCTCTTGGTCTCTCGGACTCTCTCTCTCTCTCGGTCCCTCGTTCTCTCTCTCTCTCTCTCTCAGTCCCTCGGTCACTCTCTCTCTCTCGGTCTCTCTCTCTCTCTCTCTCTCTCGGTCCCTCTCTCGATCCCGCTCTCTCTCTTGTTCTCTCGGTCTCTCTCGGTCTCGGTCTCTCTCTTGGTCTCTCTCTCTCTCGGTCCCTCTCTCTCTCTCTCTCTCTCTCTCTCGGTCTCTCTCTCTCAGTCTCTCTCGGTATCTCTCCCTCGGTCTCTCGGTCTCTCTCGGTCTCTCTCAGTCTCTCTCTCTCGGTCCCTCTCGGTCCTTCGGTTCTTCTCTCTCTCTCTTGGTCCCTCTCTCTCGGTCTCGGTCTCTCTCTCTCTCTCAGTCTCGGTCTCTCTCTCTCGGTCTCGGTCTCTCTTTCTCTCTCTCTCTCGGTCCCTCGGTCTCTCTCTCACGGTCTCGGTCTCTCTCTTGGTCTCTCGGTCTCTCTCTCTCTCTCTCTCGGTCCCTCGGACTCTCTCTCTCTCTCGGTCCCTCGTTCTCTCTCTCTCTCGGTCCCTCGGTCTCTCTCTCTCTCTCAGTCCCTCGGTCTCTCTCTCTCTCTCGGTCTCTCTCATCTCGGTCTCTCTCTCTCTCGGTCCCTCTCTCTCGGTCCCTCTCGGTCTCTCTCTCCGTCTCGGTGTCTCTCTCTCGGTCTCAGTCTCTCGGTCTATCTCTCAGTCTCAGTCTCTCTTGGTCCCTCTCTCTCAGTCCCTCCCTCTAGGTACCTCTCACTCTCTCTCTCTCTCGGTCTCTCTCTCTCCCGATCTCTCTGTCTCTCGGTCCCTCGGTCTCTCTCTCTCTCTCTCGGTCCCTCAGTCTCTCTCTCTTTCTCTCGGTCCCTCGGTCTCTCTCTCTCTCTCTCTCTCGGTCCCTCGGTCTCTCTCTCACGGTCTCGGTCTCTCTCTTGGTCTCTCGGACTCTCTCTCTCTCTCGGTCCCTCGTTCTCTCTCTCTCTCTCAGTCCCTCGGTCACTCTCTCTCTCTCGGTCTCTCTCTCTCTCTCTCTATCTCGGTCTCTCTCTCTCTCTCTCTGTCTCTCTCTCTCTCGGTCTCTATCTCTCTCTCGGTCTCTCTCTCTCTCGGTCTCTTGGTCTCTCTCTCTCTCGGTCTCTCTCTCTCTTGGTCTCTCTCAGTCCCTCGGTCCCTCTCTCTTGGTCCCTCTCTCTCTCTCTCGCTCCCTCTCTCTCGCTCCCTCTCTCTCAGTCTCTCTCTTTCGGTCCCTCTCCGTCTCGGTCTCTCCGTCTCGGTCTCTCTCTCGGTCCGTCTCTCGGTCCTGCTATCTCTCTCGGTCTCTCTCTCGGTCTCGGTCTCTCTCTCGGTCTCTCTCTCTCTCAGTCTCTCTCTCTCTCAGTCTCTCTCTCTCTCTCGGTCTCTCTCTCGGTCTCGGTCTGTCTCTCGGTCCTATTCTCTCTTTCGGTCCCTCTCTCGGTCCCTCTCTCTCTCTCGGTCCCTCTCTCGGTCGCTCTATCGGTCTCTCTCTCGGTCTCGGTCCCTCTCTCTCTCTCTCTCTCTCTCTCAGTCTCTCTCTCTCTCTCTGTCTCGGTCTCTCTCTCTCTCTCTCTCTGTCTCTCTGTCTCTCTCTCTCTCGGTCTCTCTCTCTCTCTCGGTCTCTCTCTCTCTCGGTCTCTTGGTCTCTCTCTCTCTCGGTCTCTCTCTCTCTTGGTCTCTCTCAGTCCCTCGGTCCCTCTCTCTCGGTCCCTCTCTCTCTCTCTCGCTCCCTCTCTCTCGGTCTCTCTCTTTCTGTCCCTCTCCGTCTCGGTCTCTCTCTCCGTCTCGGTCTCTCTCTCGGTCTCTCTCTCGGTCTCTCTCTCGATCTCGGTCTCTCTCTCGGTCTCGGTCTCTCAGTCCCTCTCTCGGTCCCTCTCTCTCTCTCGGTCCCTCTCTCTCTCGGTCCCTCTCTCTCTCTCGGTCCCTCTCTCGATCCCGCTCTCTCTCTCGGTCCCTCTCTCGGTCGCTCTATCGGTCTCTCTCTCGGTCTCGGTCCCTCTCTCTCTCTCTCTCTCTCTCAGTCTCTCTCTCTCTCTCTATCTCGGTCTCTCTCTCTCTCTCTCTCTGTCTCTCTGTCTCTCTCTCTCTCGGTCTCTCTCTCTCTCTCGGTCTCTCTCTCTCTCGGTCTCTTGGTCTCTCTCTCTCTCGGTCTCTCTCTCTCTTGGTCTCTCTCAGTCCCTCCGTCCCTCTCTCTCGGTCCCTCTCTCTCTCTCTCGCTCCCTCTCTCTCGGTCTCTCTCTTTCTGTCCCTCTCCGTCTCGGTCTCTCTCTCCGTCTCGGTCTCTCTCTCGGTCTCTCTCTCGGTCTCTCTCTCGATCTCGGTCTCTCTCTCGGTCTCGGTCTCTCAGTCCCTCTCTCGGTCCCTCTCTCTCTCTCGGTCCCTCTCTCTCTCGGTCCCTCTCTCTCTCTCGGTCCCTCTCTCGATCCCGCTCTCTCTCTCATTCTCTCGGTCTCGGTCTCTCTCTCTCGGTCTCTCTCTCGGTCTCTCTCTCTCTCGGTCTCTCTCTCGGTCTCGGTCTCTCTCTCTCTCGGTCTCTCTCTCTCGGTCTCTCGGTCTCCCTCAGTCTCTCTCTCTCGGTCCCTCTTGGTCCCTCGGTTCTTCTATCTCTCTCTTGGTCCCTCTCTCTCGGTCCCTCTCGGTCTCTCTCTCTCTCTGGGTCTCGGTCTCTCTCTCGGTCTCAGTCTCTCTCTCTCTCTCGGTCTCGGTATCTCTCTCGGTCTCGGTCCCTCTCTCTCTCTCTGTCTCTCTCTCTCTCTCGGTCTCTCTCTCTCAGTCTCTCTCGGTATCTCTCCCTCAGTCTTTCGGTCTCTCTCAGTCTCTCTCTCTCGGTCCCTCTCGGTCCCTCGGTTCTTCTCTCTCTCTCTTGGTCCCTCTCTCTCGGTCTCGGTCTCGGTCTCTCTCTCTCTCGGTCTCGGTCTCTCTCTCTCTCTCTCGGTCTCGGTCTCTCTCTCGGTCTCTCTCTCTCTCTCGGTCTCTCTCTCTCGGTCTCGGTCTCTCTCTCTCTCTCTCTCGGTCTCTCTCTCTTGGTCTCGGTCTCTCTCTCTGTCTAGGTCTCTCTTGGTCTCTCTCTCGGAATCTCTCTCGGTCTCTCTCTCTCTCGGTCTCTCTCAGTCCCTCGGTCCCTCTCTCTTGGTCCCTCTCTCTCTCTCTCGCTCCCTCTCTCTCGCTCCCTCTCTCTCGCTCCCTCTCTCTCAGTCTCTCTCTTTCGGTCCCTCTCCGTCTCTGTCTCTCTCTCGGTCTCTCTCTCGGTCTCTCTCTCAGTCTCTCTCTCGGTCTCGGTCTCTCTCTCTCGGTCCCTCTCGGTCTCTCTCTCTCTCTCTGTCTCTCTCTCTCGGTCCCTCTCTCGGTCCCTCTCTCTCTCTCTCGGTCCCTCTCTTGGTCCCTCTCTCTCTCGGTCCCTCTCTCTCTCTCTCTCTCAGTCTCTCTCTCTGTCTCGGCCTCTCTCGGTCTCTCTCTCTCTTTCGGTCTCTCTCTCTCTCTCGGTCTCTCTCTCTCTCTCGGTCTCTCTCAGTCCCTCGGTCCCTCTCTCTTGGTCCCTCTCCCTCTCTCTCGCTCCCTCTCTCTCGCTCCCTCTCTCTCGCTCCCTTTCTCTCGGTCTCACTCTCGGTCTCATTCTCGGTCTCAGTCTCTCTCTCTTTTGGTCTCTCTCTCTCTCGGTCTCTCTCTCTCTCTCTCTCTCTCTCGGTCTCGGTCTCTCTCTCGGTCTCGGTCTCTCTCTCTCTCTCGGTCTCTCTCTCTTGGTCTCGGTCTCTCTGTCTAGGTCTCTCTTGGTCTCTCTCTCGGAATCTCTCTCTCTCTCAGTCTCTCTCTCTCTCTCGGTCTCTCTCTCGGTCTCGGTCTGTCTCTTGGTCCTATTCTCTCTTTCGGTCCCTCTCTCGGTCCCTCTCTCTCTCTCGGTCCCTCTCTCGGTCGCTCTATCGGTCTCTCTCTCGGTCTCGGTCCCTCTCTCTCTCTCTCTCTCTCTCTCAGTCTCTCTCTCTCTCTCTGTCTCGGTCTCTCTCTCTCTCTCTCTCTGTCTCTCTGTCTCTCTCTCTCTCGGTCTCTCTCTCTCTCTCGGTCTCTCTCTCTCTCGGTCTCTTGGTCTCTCTCTCTCTCGGTCTCTCTCTCTCTTGGTCTCTCTCAGTCCCTCGGTCCCTCTCTCTCGGTCCCTCTCTCTCTCTCTCGCTCCCTCTCTCTCGGTCTCTCTCTTTCTGTCCCTCTCCGTCTCGGTCTCTCTCTCCGTCTCGGTCTCTCTCTCGGTCTCTCTCTCGGTCTCTCTCTCGATCTCGGTCTCTCTCTCGGTCTCGGTCTCTCAGTCCCTCTCTCGGTCCCTCTCTCTCTCTCGGTCCCTCTCTCTCTCGGTCCCTCTCTCTCTCTCGGTCCCTCTCTCGATCCCGCTCTCTCTCTCATTCTCTCGGTCTCGGTCTCTCTCTCTCGGTCTCTCTCTCGGTCTCTCTCTCTCTCGGTCTCTCTCTCGGTCTCGGTCTCTCTCTCTCTCGGTATCTCTCTCTCTCGGTCTCTCGGTCTCCCTCAGTCTCTCTCTCTCGGTCCCTCTTGGTCCCTCGGTTCTTCTATCTCTCTCTTGGTCCCTCTCTCTCGGTCCCTCTCGGTCTCTCTCTCTCTCTGGGTCTCGGTCTCTCTCTCGGTCTCAGTCTCTCTCTCTCTCTCGGTCTCGGTATCTCTCTCGGTCTCGGTCCCTCTCTCTCTCTCTGTCTCTCTCTCTCTCTCGGTCTCTCTCTCTCAGTCTCTCTCGGTATCTCTCCCTCAGTCTTTCGGTCTCTCTCAGTCTCTCTCTCTCGGTCCCTCTCGGTCCCTCGGTTCTTCTCTCTCTCTCTTGGTCCCTCTCTCTCGGTCTCGGTCTCGGTCTCTCTCTCTCTCGGTCTCGGTCTCTCTCTCTCTCTCTCGGTCTCGGTCTCTCTCTCGGTCTCTCTCTCTCTCTCGGTCTCTCTCTCTCGGTCTCGGTCTCTCTCTCTCTCTCTCTCGGTCTCTCTCTCTTGGTCTCGGTCTCTCTCTCTGTCTAGGTCTCTCTTGGTCTCTCTCTCGGAATCTCTCTCGGTCTCTCTCTCTCTCGGTCTCTCTCAGTCCCTCGGTCCCTCTCTCTTGGTCCCTCTCTCTCTCTCTCGCTCCCTCTCTCTCGCTCCCTCTCTCTCGCTCCCTCTCTCTCAGTCTCTCTCTTTCGGTCCCTCTCCGTCTCTGTCTCTCTCTCGGTCTCTCTCTCGGTCTCTCTCTCAGTCTCTCTCTCGGTCTCGGTCTCTCTCTCTCGGTCCCTCTCGGTCTCTCTCTCTCTCTCTGTCTCTCTCTCTCGGTCCCTCTCTCGGTCCCTCTCTCTCTCTCGGTCCCTCTCTTGGTCCCTCTCTCTCTCGGTCCCTCTCTCTCTCTCTCTCTCAGTCTCTCTCTCTGTCTCGGCCTCTCTCGGTCTCTCTCTCTCTTTCGGTCTCTCTCTCTCTCTCGGTCTCTCTCTCTCTCTCGGTCTCTCTCAGTCCCTCGGTCCCTCTCTCTTGGTCCCTCTCCCTCTCTCTCGCTCCCTCTCTCTCGCTCCCTCTCTCTCGCTCCCTTTCTCTCGGTCTCACTCTCGGTCTCATTCTCGGTCTCAGTCTCTCTCTCTTTTGGTCTCTCTCTCTCTCGGTCTCTCTCTCTCTCTCTCTCTCTCTCGGTCTCGGTCTCTCTCTCGGTCTCGGTCTCTCTCTCTCTCTCGGTCTCTCTCTCTTGGTCTCGGTCTCTCTGTCTAGGTCTCTCTTGGTCTCTCTCTCGGAATCTCTCTCGGTCTCTCTCTCTCTCGGTCTCTCTCAGTCCCTCGGTCCCTCTCTCTTGGTCCCTCTCTCTCTCTCTCGCTCCCTCTCTCTCGCTCCCTCTCTCTCGCTCCCTCTCTCTCGCTCCCTCTCTCTCAGTCTCTCTCTTTCGGTCCCTCTCCGTCTCGGTCTCGCTCTCGGTCTCTCTCTTTCGGTCCCTCTCCGTCTCGGTCTCTCCGTCTCGGTCTCTCTCTCGGTCCGTCTCTCGGTCCTGCTATCTCTCTCGGTCTCTCTCTCGGTCTCGGTCTCTCTCTCGGTCTCTCTCTCTCTCAGTCTCTCTCTCTCTCAGTCTCTCTCTCTCTCTCGGTCTCTCTCTCGGTCTCGGTCTGTCTCTCGGTCCTATTCTCTCTTTCGGTCCCTCTCTCGGTCCCTCTCTCTCTCTCGGTCCCTCTCTCGGTCGCTCTATCGGTCTCTCTCTCGGTCTCGGTCCCTCTCTCTCTCTCTCTCTCTCTCTCAGTCTCTCTCTCTCTCTCTGTCTCGGTCTCTCTCTCTCTCTCTCTCTGTCTCTCTGTCTCTCTCTCTCTCGGTCTCTCTCTCTCTCTCGGTCTCTCTCTCTCTCGGTCTCTTGGTCTCTCTCTCTCTCGGTCTCTCTCTCTCTTGGTCTCTCTCAGTCCCTCGGTCCCTCTCTCTCGGTCCCTCTCTCTCTCTCTCGCTCCCTCTCTCTCGGTCTCTCTCTTTCTGTCCCTCTCCGTCTCGGTCTCTCTCTCCGTCTCGGTCTCTCTCTCGGTCTCTCTCTCGGTCTCTCTCTCGATCTCGGTCTCTCTCTCGGTCTCGGTCTCTCAGTCCCTCTCTCGGTCCCTCTCTCTCTCTCGGTCCCTCTCTCTCTCGGTCCCTCTCTCTCTCTCGGTCCCTCTCTCGATCCCGCTCTCTCTCTCGTTCTCTCGGTCTCGGTCTCTCTCTCTCGGTCTCTCTCTCGGTCTCTCTCTCTCTCGGTCTCTCTCTCGGTCTCGGTCTCTCTCTCTCTCGGTCTCTCTCTCTCTCGGTCTCTCGGTCTCCCTCAGTCTCTCTCTCTCGGTCCCTCTTGGTCCCTCGGTTCTTCTATCTCTCTCTTGGTCCCTCTCTCTCGGTCCCTCTCGGTCTCTCTCTCTCTCTGGGTCTCGGTCTCTCTCTCGGTCTCAGTCTCTCTCTCTCTCTCGGTCTCGGTATCTCTCTCGGTCTCGGTCCCTCTCTCTCTCTCTGTCTCTCTCTCTCTCTCGGTCTCTCTCTCTCAGTCTCTCTCGGTATCTCTCCCTCAGTCTTTCGGTCTCTCTCAGTCTCTCTCTCTCGGTCCCTCTCGGTCCCTCGGTTCTTCCCTCTCTCTCTTGGTCCCTCTCTCTCGGTCTCGGTCTCGGTCTCTCTCTCTCTCGGTCTCGGTCTCTCTCTCTCTCTCTCGGTCTCGGTCTCTCTCTCGGTCTCTCTCTCTCTCTCGGTCTCTCTCTCTCGGTCTCGGTCTCTCTCTCTCTCTCTCTCGGTCTCTCTCTCTTGGTCTCGGTCTCTCTCTCTGTCTAGGTCTCTCTTGGTCTCTCTCTCGGAATCTCTCTCGGTCTCTCTCTCTCTCGGTCTCTCTCAGTCCCTCGGTCCCTCTCTCTTGGTCCCTCTCTCTCTCTCTCGCTCCCTCTCTCTCGCTCCCTCTCTCTCGCTCCCTCTCTCTCAGTCTCTCTCTTTCGGTCCCTCTCCGTCTCGGTCTCTCTCTCGGTCTCTCTCTCGGTCTCTCTCTCAGTCTCTCTCTCGGTCTCGGTCTCTCTCTCTCGGTCCCTCTCGGTCTCTCTCTCTCTCTCTGTCTCTCTCTCTCGGTCCCTCTCTCGGTCCCTCTCTCTCTCTCGGTCCCTCTCTTGGTCCCTCTCTCTCTCGGTCCCTCTCTCTCTCTCTCTCTCAGTCTCTCTCTCTGTCTCGGCCTCTCTCGGTCTCTCTCTCTCTTTCGGTCTCTCTCTCTCTCTCGGTCTCTCTCTCTCTCTCGGTCTCTCTCAGTCCCTCGGTCCCTCTCTCTTGGTCCCTCTCCCTCTCTCTCGCTCCCTCTCTCTCGCTCCCTCTCTCTCGCTCCCTTTCTCTCGGTCTCACTCTCGGTCTCATTCTCGGTCTCAGTCTCTCTCTCTTTTGGTCTCTCTCTCTCTCGGTCTCTCTCTCTCTCTCTCTCTCTCTCGGTCTCGGTCTCTCTCTCGGTCTCGGTCTCTCTCTCTCTCTCGGTCTCTCTCTCTTGGTCTCGGTCTCTCTGTCTAGGTCTCTCTTGGTCTCTCTCTCGGAATCTCTCTCGGTCTCTCTCTCTCTCGGTCTCTCTCAGTCCCTCGGTCCCTCTCTCTTGGTCCCTCTCTCTCTCTCTCGCTCCCTCTCTCTCGCTCCCTCTCTCTCGCTCCCCCTCTCTCGCTCCCTCTCTCTCAGTCTCTCTCTTTCGGTCCCTCTCCGTCTCGGTCTCGCTCTCGGTCTCTCTCTCGGTCTCTCTCTCGGTCTCTCTCTCGGTCTCGGTCTCTCTCTCGGTCTCGGTGTCTCTCTCTCTCTCTCTCTCGGTCTCGGTCTCTCTCTCGGTCTCGGTCTCTCTCTCTCTCTCGGTCTCTCTCTCTTGGTCTCGGTCTCTCTGTCTAGGTCTCTCTTGGTCTCTCTCTCGGAATCTCTCTCTCTCTCTCTCTCTCTCGGTCCCTCTCTCGATCCCGCTCTCTCTCTTGTTCTCTCGGTCTCTCTCGGTCTCGGTCTCTCTCTTGGTCTCTCTCTCTCTCGGTCCCTCTCTCTCTCTCTCTCTCTCGGTCTCTCTCTCTCAGTCTCTCTCGGTATCTCTCCCTCGGTCTCTCGGTCTCTCTCGGTCTCTCTCAGTCTCTCTCTCTCGGTCCCTCTCGGTCCCTCGGTTCTTCTCTCTCTCTCTTGGTCCCTCTCTCTCGGTCTCGGTCTCTCTCTCTCTCTCAGTCTCGGTCTCTCTCTCTCGGTCTCGGTCTCTCTTTCTCTCTCTCTCTCGGTCCCTCGGTCTCTCTCTCACGGTCTCGGTCTCTCTCTTGGTCTCTCGGTCTCTCTCTCTCTCTCTCTCGGTCCCTCGGACTCTCTCTCTCTCTCGGTCCCTCGTTCTCTCTCTCTCTCGGTCCCTCGGTCTCTCTCTCTCTCTCAGTCCCTCGGTCTCTCTCTCTCTCTCGGTCTCTCTCATCTCGGTCTCTCTCTCTCTCGGTCCCTCTCTCTCGGTCCCTCTCGGTCCCTCGGTTCTTCTCTCTCTCTCTTGGTCCCTCTCTCTCGGTTTCGTTGTCTCTCTCTCTCTCTCGGTCTTGGTCTCTCTCTCTCTCTCAGTCTCGGTCTCTCTCTCTTGGTCTCGGTCTCTCTCTCGGTCTCGGTCTCTCTCTCTCTCTCTCTCTCTCGGTCTCTCTCTCTCGGTCTCGGTCTCTCTCTCTGTCTAGGTCTCTCTCGGTCTCTCTCTCGGAATCTGTCTCGGTCTCTCTCTCTCTCGGTCTCTCTCAGTCCCTCAGTCCCTCTCTCTTGGTCCCTGTCTCTCTCTCTCGTTCCCTCTCTCTCGCTCCCTCTCTCTCAGTCTCTCTCTTTGGGTCCCTCTCCGTCTCGGTCTCTCTCTCGGTCTCTCTCTCGGTCTCGGTCTCTCGGTCCCTCTCTCGGTCCCTCTCTCTCTCTCGGTCCCTCTCTCTCTCGGTCCCTCTCTCTCTCTCGGTCCCTCTCTCGATCCCGCTCTCTCTCTTGTTCTCTCGGTCTCTCTCTCTCGGTCTCGGTCTCTCTCTTGGTCTCTCTCTCTCTCGGTCTCTCTCTCGGTCTCGGTCTCTCTCTCTCTCGGTCTCTCTCTTTCGGGATCTCTCCCTCGGTCTCTCGGCCTGCCTCAGTCTCTCTCTCTCGGTCCCTCTCGGTCCCTCGGTTCTTCTATCTCTCTCTTGGTCCCTCTCTCTCAGTCCCTCTCGGTCTCTCTCTCTCTCTGGGTCTCGGTCTCTCTCTCGGTCTCAGTCTCTCTCTCGGTCTCGGTCTCTCTCTCGGTCTCGGTCCCTCTCTCTCTCTCTCTCTCTCTCGGTCTCTCTCTCTCAGTCCTTCTCGGTATCTCTCCCTCGGTCTCTCGGTCTCTCTCAGTCTCTCTCTCTCAGTCCCTCTCGGTCCCTCGGTTCTTCTCTCTCTCTCTTAGTACCTCTCTCTCGGTCTCGGTGTCTCTCTCTCTCTCTCGGTCTCGGTCTCTCTCTCTCTCTCAGTCTCGGTCTCTCTCTCTCGGTCTCTCTCTCTTGGTCTCGGTCTCTCTGTCTAGGTCTCTCTTGGTCTCTCTCTCGGAATCTCTCTCGGTCTCTCTCTCTCTCGGTCTCTCTCAGTCCCTCGGTCCCTCTCTCTTGGTCCCTCTCTCTCTCTCTCGCTCCCTCTCTCTCGCTCCCTCTCTCTCGCTCCCTCTCTCTCGCTCCCTCTCTCTCAGTCTCTCTCTTTCGGTCCCTCTCCGTCTCGGTCTCGCTCTCGGTCTCTCTCTCGGTCTCTCTCTCGGTCTCTCTCTCGGTCTCGGTCTCTCTCTCGGTCTCGGTGTCTCTCTCTCTCTCTCTCTCGGTCTCGGTCTCTCTCTCGGTCTCGGTCTCTCTCTCTCTCTCGGTCTCTCTCTCTTGGTCTCGGTCTCTCTGTCTAGGTCTCTCTTGGTCTCTCTCTCGGAATCTCTCTCTCTCTCTCTCTCTCTCTCTCGGTCCCTCTCTCGATCCCGCTCTCTCTCTTGTTCTCTCGGTCTCTCTCGGTCTCGGTCTCTCTCTTGGTCTCTCTCTCTCTCGGTCCCTCTCTCTCTCTCTCTCTCTCGGTCTCTCTCTCTCAGTCTCTCTCGGTATCTCTCCCTCGGTCTCTCGGTCTCTCTCGGTCTCTCTCAGTCTCTCTCTCTCGGTCCCTCTCGGTCCCTCGGTTCTTCTCTCTCTCTCTTGGTCCCTCTCTCTCGGTCTCGGTCTCTCTCTCTCTCTCAGTCTCGGTCTCTCTCTCTCGGTCTCGGTCTCTCTTTCTCTCTCTCTCTCGGTCCCTCGGTCTCTCTCTCACGGTCTCGGTCTCTCTCTTGGTCTCTCGGTCTCTCTCTCTCTCTCTCTCGGTCCCTCGGACTCTCTCTCTCTCTCGGTCCCTCGTTCTCTCTCTCTCTCGGTCCCTCGGTCTCTCTCTCTCTCTCAGTCCCTCGGTCTCTCTCTCTCTCTCGGTCTCTCTCATCTCGGTCTCTCTCTCTCTCGGTCCCTCTCTCTCGGTCCCTCTCGGTCTCTCTCTCCGTCTCGGTGTCTCTCTCTCTGTCTCAGTCTCTCGGTCTATCTCTCAGTCTCAGTCTCTCTTGGTCCCTCTCTCTCAGTCCCTCCCTCTAGGTACCTCTCACTCTCTCTCTCTCTCGGTCTCTCTCTCTCCCGATCTCTCTGTCTCTCGGTCCCTCGGTCTCTCTCTCTCTCTCTCGGTCCCTCAGTCTCTCTCTCTTTCTCTCGGTCCCTCGGTCTCTCTCTCTCTCTCGGTCCCTCGGTCTCTCTCTCACGGTCTCGGTCTCTCTCTTGGTCTCTCGGACTCTCTCTCTCTCTCGGTCCCTCGTTCTCTCTCTCTCTCTCAGTCCCTCGGTCACTCTCTCTCTCTCGGTCTCTCTCTCTCTCTCTCTATCTCGGTCTCTCTCTCTCTCTCTCTCTCTCTGTCTCTCTCTCTCTCGGTCTCTATCTCTCTCTCGGTCTCTCTCTCTCTCGGTCTCTTGGTCTCTCTCTCTCTCGGTCTCTCTCTCTCTTGGTCTCTCTCAGTCCCTCGGTCCCTCTCTCTTGGTCCCTCTCTCTCTCTCTCGCTCCCTCTCTCTCGCTCCCTCTCTCTCAGTCTCTCTCTTTCGGTCCCTCTCCGTCTCGGTCTCTCCGTCTCGGTCTCTCTCTCTCTCTCTCTCTCGGTCCCTCGGTCTCTCTCTCACGGTCTCGGTCTCTCTCTTGGTCTCTCGGTCTCTCTCTCTCTCTCTCTCGGTCCCTCGGACTCTCTCTCTCTCTCGGTCCCTCGTTCTCTCTCTCTCTCGGTCCCTTGGTCTCTCTCTCTCTCTCAGTCCCTCGGTCTCTCTCTCTCTCTCGGTCTCTCTCATCTCGGTCTCTCTCTCTCTCGGTCCCTCTCTCTCGGTCCCTCTCGGTCTCTCTCTCCGTCTCAGTGTCTCTCTCTCGGTCTCGGTCTCTCGGTCTATCTCTCAGTCTCAGTCTCTCTTGGTCCCTCTCTCTCAGTCCCTCCCTCTAGGTACCTCTCACTCTCTCTCTCTCTCGGTCTCTCTCTCTCCCGATCTCTCTGTCTCTCGGTCCCTCGGTCTCTCTCTCTCTCTCTCGGTCCCTCAGTCTCTCTCTCTTTCTCTCGGTCCCTCGGTCTCTCTCTCTCTCTCTCTCTCGGTCCCTCGGTCTCTCTCTCACGGTGTCGGTCTCTCTCTTGGTCTCTCGGACTCTCTCTCTCTCTCGGTCCCTCGTTCTCTCTCTCTCTCTCTCTCAGTCCCTCGGTCACTCTCTCTCTCTCGGTCTCTCTCTCTCTCTCTCTCTCTCGGTCCCTCTCTCGATCCCGCTCTCTCTCTTGTTCTCTCGGTCTCTCTCGGTCTCGGTCTCTCTCTTGGTCTCTCTCTCTCTCGGTCCCTCTCTCTCTCTCTCTCTCTCTCTCTCGGTCTCTCTCTCTCAGTCTCTCTCGGTATCTCTCCCTCGGTCTCTCGGTCTCTCTCGGTCTCTCTCAGTCTCTCTCTCTCGGTCCCTCTCGGTCCTTCGGTTCTTCTCTCTCTCTCTTGGTCCCTCTCTCTCGGTCTCGGTCTCTCTCTCTCTCTCAGTCTCGGTCTCTCTCTCTCGGTCTCGGTCTCTCTTTCTCTCTCTCTCTCGGTCCCTCGGTCTCTCTCTCACGGTCTCGGTCTCTCTCTTGGTCTCTCGGTCTCTCTCTCTCTCTCTCTCGGTCCCTCGGACTCTCTCTCTCTCTCGGTCCCTCGTTCTCTCTCTCTCTCGGTCCCTCGGTCTCTCTCTCTCTCTCAGTCCCTCGGTCTCTCTCTCTCTCTCGGTCTCTCTCATCTCGGTCTCTCTCTCTCTCGGTCCCTCTCTCTCGGTCCCTCTCGGTCTCTCTCTCCGTCTCGGTGTCTCTCTCTCGGTCTCAGTCTCTCGGTCTATCTCTCAGTCTCAGTCTCTCTTGGTCCCTCTCTCTCAGTCCCTCCCTCTAGGTACCTCTCACTCTCTCTCTCTCTCGGTCTCTCTCTCTCCCGATCTCTCTGTCTCTCGGTCCCTCGGTCTCTCTCTCTCTCTCTCGGTCCCTCAGTCTCTCTCTCTTTCTCTCGGTCCCTCGGTCTCTCTCTCTCTCTCTCTCTCGGTCCCTCGGTCTCTCTCTCACGGTCTCGGTCTCTCTCTTGGTCTCTCGGACTCTCTCTCTCTCTCGGTCCCTCGTTCTCTCTCTCTCTCTCAGTCCCTCGGTCACTCTCTCTCTCTCGGTCTCTCTCTCTCTCTCTCTATCTCGGTCTCTCTCTCTCTCTCTCTGTCTCTCTCTCTCTCGGTCTCTATCTCTCTCTCGGTCTCTCTCTCTCTCGGTCTCTTGGTCTCTCTCTCTCTCGGTCTCTCTCTCTCTTGGTCTCTCTCAGTCCCTCGGTCCCTCTCTCTTGGTCCCTCTCTCTCTCTCTCGCTCCCTCTCTCTCGCTCCCTCTCTCTCAGTCTCTCTCTTTCGGTCCCTCTCCGTCTCGGTCTCTCCGTCTCGGTCTCTCTCTCGGTCCGTCTCTCGGTCCTGCTATCTCTCTCGGTCTCTCTCTCGGTCTCGGTCTCTCTCTCGGTCTCTCTCTCTCTCAGTCTCTCTCTCTCTCAGTCTCTCTCTCTCTCTCGGTCTCTCTCTCGGTCTCGGTCTGTCTCTCGGTCCTATTCTCTCTTTCGGTCCCTCTCTCGGTCCCTCTCTCTCTCTCGGTCCCTCTCTCGGTCGCTCTATCGGTCTCTCTCTCGGTCTCGGTCCCTCTCTCTCTCTCTCTCTCTCTCTCAGTCTCTCTCTCTCTCTCTGTCTCGGTCTCTCTCTCTCTCTCTCTCTGTCTCTCTGTCTCTCTCTCTCTCGGTCTCTCTCTCTCTCTCGGTCTCTCTCTCTCTCGGTCTCTTGGTCTCTCTCTCTCTCGGTCTCTCTCTCTCTTGGTCTCTCTCAGTCCCTCGGTCCCTCTCTCTCGGTCCCTCTCTCTCTCTCTCGCTCCCTCTCTCTCGGTCTCTCTCTTTCTGTCCCTCTCCGTCTCGGTCTCTCTCTCCGTCTCGGTCTCTCTCTCGGTCTCTCTCTCGGTCTCTCTCTCGATCTCGGTCTCTCTCTCGGTCTCGGTCTCTCAGTCCCTCTCTCGGTCCCTCTCTCTCTCTCGGTCCCTCTCTCTCTCGGTCCCTCTCTCTCTCTCGGTCCCTCTCTCGATCCCGCTCTCTCTCTCGGTCCCTCTCTCGGTCGCTCTATCGGTCTCTCTCTCGGTCTCGGTCCCTCTCTCTCTCTCTCTCTCTCTCAGTCTCTCTCTCTCTCTCTATCTCGGTCTCTCTCTCTCTCTCTCTCTGTCTCTCTGTCTCTCTCTCTCTCGGTCTCTCTCTCTCTCTCGGTCTCTCTCTCTCTCGGTCTCTTGGTCTCTCTCTCTCTCGGTCTCTCTCTCTCTTGGTCTCTCTCAGTCCCTCCGTCCCTCTCTCTCGGTCCCTCTCTCTCTCTCTCGCTCCCTCTCTCTCGGTCTCTCTCTTTCTGTCCCTCTCCGTCTCGGTCTCTCTCTCCGTCTCGGTCTCTCTCTCGGTCTCTCTCTCGGTCTCTCTCTCGATCTCGGTCTCTCTCTCGGTCTCGGTCTCTCAGTCCCTCTCTCGGTCCCTCTCTCTCTCTCGGTCCCTCTCTCTCTCGGTCCCTCTCTCTCTCTCGGTCCCTCTCTCGATCCCGCTCTCTCTCTCATTCTCTCGGTCTCGGTCTCTCTCTCTCGGTCTCTCTCTCGGTCTCTCTCTCTCTCGGTCTCTCTCTCGGTCTCGGTCTCTCTCTCTCTCGGTCTCTCTCTCTCGGTCTCTCGGTCTCCCTCAGTCTCTCTCTCTCGGTCCCTCTTGGTCCCTCGGTTCTTCTATCTCTCTCTTGGTCCCTCTCTCTCGGTCCCTCTCGGTCTCTCTCTCTCTCTGGGTCTCGGTCTCTCTCTCGGTCTCAGTCTCTCTCTCTCTCTCGGTCTCGGTATCTCTCTCGGTCTCGGTCCCTCTCTCTCTCTCTGTCTCTCTCTCTCTCTCGGTCTCTCTCTCTCAGTCTCTCTCGGTATCTCTCCCTCAGTCTTTCGGTCTCTCTCAGTCTCTCTCTCTCGGTCCCTCTCGGTCCCTCGGTTCTTCTCTCTCTCTCTTGGTCCCTCTCTCTCGGTCTCGGTCTCGGTCTCTCTCTCTCTCGGTCTCGGTCTCTCTCTCTCTCTCTCGGTCTCGGTCTCTCTCTCGGTCTCTCTCTCTCTCTCGGTCTCTCTCTTGGTCTCTCGGTCTCTCTCTCTCTCTCTCTCGGTCCCTCGGACTCTCTCTCTCTCTCGGTCCCTCGTTCTCTCTCTCTCTCGGTCCCTTGGTCTCTCTCTCTCTCTCAGTCCCTCGGTCTCTCTCTCTCTCTCGGTCTCTCTCATCTCGGTCTCTCTCTCTCTCGGTCCCTCTCTCTCGGTCCCTCTCGGTCTCTCTCTCCGTCTCAGTGTCTCTCTCTCGGTCTCGGTCTCTCGGTCTATCTCTCAGTCTCAGTCTCTCTTGGTCCCTCTCTCTCAGTCCCTCCCTCTAGGTACCTCTCACTCTCTCTCTCTCTCGGTCTCTCTCTCTCCCGATCTCTCTGTCTCTCGGTCCCTCGGTCTCTCTCTCTCTCTCTCGGTCCCTCAGTCTCTCTCTCTTTCTCTCGGTCCCTCGGTCTCTCTCTCTCTCTCTCTCTCGGTCCCTCGGTCTCTCTCTCACGGTGTCGGTCTCTCTCTTGGTCTCTCGGACTCTCTCTCTCTCTCGGTCCCTCGTTCTCTCTCTCTCTCTCTCTCAGTCCCTCGGTCACTCTCTCTCTCTCGGTCTCTCTCTCTCTCTCTCTCTCTCGGTCCCTCTCTCGATCCCGCTCTCTCTCTTGTTCTCTCGGTCTCTCTCGGTCTCGGTCTCTCTCTTGGTCTCTCTCTCTCTCGGTCCCTCTCTCTCTCTCTCTCTCTCTCTCTCGGTCTCTCTCTCTCAGTCTCTCTCGGTATCTCTCCCTCGGTCTCTCGGTCTCTCTCGGTCTCTCTCAGTCTCTCTCTCTCGGTCCCTCTCGGTCCTTCGGTTCTTCTCTCTCTCTCTTGGTCCCTCTCTCTCGGTCTCGGTCTCTCTCTCTCTCTCAGTCTCGGTCTCTCTCTCTCGGTCTCGGTCTCTCTTTCTCTCTCTCTCTCGGTCCCTCGGTCTCTCTCTCACGGTCTCGGTCTCTCTCTTGGTCTCTCGGTCTCTCTCTCTCTCTCTCTCGGTCCCTCGGACTCTCTCTCTCTCTCGGTCCCTCGTTCTCTCTCTCTCTCGGTCCCTCGGTCTCTCTCTCTCTCTCAGTCCCTCGGTCTCTCTCTCTCTCTCGGTCTCTCTCATCTCGGTCTCTCTCTCTCTCGGTCCCTCTCTCTCGGTCCCTCTCGGTCTCTCTCTCCGTCTCGGTGTCTCTCTCTCGGTCTCAGTCTCTCGGTCTATCTCTCAGTCTCAGTCTCTCTTGGTCCCTCTCTCTCAGTCCCTCCCTCTAGGTACCTCTCACTCTCTCTCTCTCTCGGTCTCTCTCTCTCCCGATCTCTCTGTCTCTCGGTCCCTCGGTCTCTCTCTCTCTCTCTCGGTCCCTCAGTCTCTCTCTCTTTCTCTCGGTCCCTCGGTCTCTCTCTCTCTCTCTCTCTCGGTCCCTCGGTCTCTCTCTCACGGTCTCGGTCTCTCTCTTGGTCTCTCGGACTCTCTCTCTCTCTCGGTCCCTCGTTCTCTCTCTCTCTCTCAGTCCCTCGGTCACTCTCTCTCTCTCGGTCTCTCTCTCTCTCTCTCTATCTCGGTCTCTCTCTCTCTCTCTCTGTCTCTCTCTCTCTCGGTCTCTATCTCTCTCTCGGTCTCTCTCTCTCTCGGTCTCTTGGTCTCTCTCTCTCTCGGTCTCTCTCTCTCTTGGTCTCTCTCAGTCCCTCGGTCCCTCTCTCTTGGTCCCTCTCTCTCTCTCTCGCTCCCTCTCTCTCGCTCCCTCTCTCTCAGTCTCTCTCTTTCGGTCCCTCTCCGTCTCGGTCTCTCCGTCTCGGTCTCTCTCTCGGTCCGTCTCTCGGTCCTGCTATCTCTCTCGGTCTCTCTCTCGGTCTCGGTCTCTCTCTCGGTCTCTCTCTCTCTCAGTCTCTCTCTCTCTCAGTCTCTCTCTCTCTCTCGGTCTCTCTCTCGGTCTCGGTCTGTCTCTCGGTCCTATTCTCTCTTTCGGTCCCTCTCTCGGTCCCTCTCTCTCTCTCGGTCCCTCTCTCGGTCGCTCTATCGGTCTCTCTCTCGGTCTCGGTCCCTCTCTCTCTCTCTCTCTCTCTCTCAGTCTCTCTCTCTCTCTCTGTCTCGGTCTCTCTCTCTCTCTCTCTCTGTCTCTCTGTCTCTCTCTCTCTCGGTCTCTCTCTCTCTCTCGGTCTCTCTCTCTCTCGGTCTCTTGGTCTCTCTCTCTCTCGGTCTCTCTCTCTCTTGGTCTCTCTCAGTCCCTCGGTCCCTCTCTCTCGGTCCCTCTCTCTCTCTCTCGCTCCCTCTCTCTCGGTCTCTCTCTTTCTGTCCCTCTCCGTCTCGGTCTCTCTCTCCGTCTCGGTCTCTCTCTCGGTCTCTCTCTCGGTCTCTCTCTCGATCTCGGTCTCTCTCTCGGTCTCGGTCTCTCAGTCCCTCTCTCGGTCCCTCTCTCTCTCTCGGTCCCTCTCTCTCTCGGTCCCTCTCTCTCTCTCGGTCCCTCTCTCGATCCCGCTCTCTCTCTCGGTCCCTCTCTCGGTCGCTCTATCGGTCTCTCTCTCGGTCTCGGTCCCTCTCTCTCTCTCTCTCTCTCTCAGTCTCTCTCTCTCTCTCTATCTCGGTCTCTCTCTCTCTCTCTCTCTGTCTCTCTGTCTCTCTCTCTCTCGGTCTCTCTCTCTCTCTCGGTCTCTCTCTCTCTCGGTCTCTTGGTCTCTCTCTCTCTCGGTCTCTCTCTCTCTTGGTCTCTCTCAGTCCCTCCGTCCCTCTCTCTCGGTCCCTCTCTCTCTCTCTCGCTCCCTCTCTCTCGGTCTCTCTCTTTCTGTCCCTCTCCGTCTCGGTCTCTCTCTCCGTCTCGGTCTCTCTCTCGGTCTCTCTCTCGGTCTCTCTCTCGATCTCGGTCTCTCTCTCGGTCTCGGTCTCTCAGTCCCTCTCTCGGTCCCTCTCTCTCTCTCGGTCCCTCTCTCTCTCGGTCCCTCTCTCTCTCTCGGTCCCTCTCTCGATCCCGCTCTCTCTCTCATTCTCTCGGTCTCGGTCTCTCTCTCTCGGTCTCTCTCTCGGTCTCTCTCTCTCTCGGTCTCTCTCTCGGTCTCGGTCTCTCTCTCTCTCGGTCTCTCTCTCTCGGTCTCTCGGTCTCCCTCAGTCTCTCTCTCTCGGTCCCTCTTGGTCCCTCGGTTCTTCTATCTCTCTCTTGGTCCCTCTCTCTCGGTCCCTCTCGGTCTCTCTCTCTCTCTGGGTCTCGGTCTCTCTCTCGGTCTCAGTCTCTCTCTCTCTCTCGGTCTCGGTATCTCTCTCGGTCTCGGTCCCTCTCTCTCTCTCTGTCTCTCTCTCTCTCTCGGTCTCTCTCTCTCAGTCTCTCTCGGTATCTCTCCCTCAGTCTTTCGGTCTCTCTCAGTCTCTCTCTCTCGGTCCCTCTCGGTCCCTCGGTTCTTCTCTCTCTCTCTTGGTCCCTCTCTCTCGGTCTCGGTCTCGGTCTCTCTCTCTCTCGGTCTCGGTCTCTCTCTCTCTCTCTCGGTCTCGGTCTCTCTCTCGGTCTCTCTCTCTCTCTCGGTCTCTCTCTCTCGGTCTCGGTCTCTCTCTCTCTCTCTCTCGGTCTCTCTCTCGGTCTCGGTCTCTCTCTCTGTCTAGGTCTCTCTTGGTCTCTCTCTCGGAATCTCTCTCGGTCTCTCTCTCTCTCGGTCTCTCTCAGTCCCTCGGTCCCTCTCTCTTGGTCCCTCTCTCTCTCTCTCGCTCCCTCTCTCTCGCTCCCTCTCTCTCGCTCCCTCTCTCTCAGTCTCTCTCTTTCGGTCCCTCTCCGTCTCTGTCTCTCTCTCGGTCTCTCTCTCGGTCTCTCTCTCAGTCTCTCTCTCGGTCTCGGTCTCTCTCTCTCGGTCCCTCTCGGTCTCTCTCTCTCTCTCTGTCTCTCTCTCTCGGTCCCTCTCTCGGTCCCTCTCTCTCTCTCTCGGTCCCTCTCTTGGTCCCTCTCTCTCTCGGTCCCTCTCTCTCTCTCTCTCTCAGTCTCTCTCTCTGTCTCGGCCTCTCTCGGTCTCTCTCTCTCTTTCGGTCTCTCTCTCTCTCTCGGTCTCTCTCTCTCTCTCGGTCTCTCTCAGTCCCTCGGTCCCTCTCTCTTGGTCCCTCTCCCTCTCTCTCGCTCCCTCTCTCTCGCTCCCTCTCTCTCGCTCCCTTTCTCTCGGTCTCACTCTCGGTCTCATTCTCGGTCTCAGTCTCTCTCTCTTTTGGTCTCTCTCTCTCTCGGTCTCTCTCTCTCTCTCTCTCTCTCTCGGTCTCGGTCTCTCTCTCGGTCTCGGTCTCTCTCTCTCTCTCGGTCTCTCTCTCTTGGTCTCGGTCTCTCTGTCTAGGTCTCTCTTGGTCTCTCTCTCGGAATCTCTCTCTCTCTCAGTCTCTCTCTCTCTCTCGGTCTCTCTCTCGGTCTCGGTCTGTCTCTTGGTCCTATTCTCTCTTTCGGTCCCTCTCTCGGTCCCTCTCTCTCTCTCGGTCCCTCTCTCGGTCGCTCTATCGGTCTCTCTCTCGGTCTCGGTCCCTCTCTCTCTCTCTCTCTCTCTCTCAGTCTCTCTCTCTCTCTCTGTCTCGGTCTCTCTCTCTCTCTCTCTCTGTCTCTCTGTCTCTCTCTCTCTCGGTCTCTCTCTCTCTCTCGGTCTCTCTCTCTCTCGGTCTCTTGGTCTCTCTCTCTCTCGGTCTCTCTCTCTCTTGGTCTCTCTCAGTCCCTCGGTCCCTCTCTCTCGGTCCCTCTCTCTCTCTCTCGCTCCCTCTCTCTCGGTCTCTCTCTTTCTGTCCCTCTCCGTCTCGGTCTCTCTCTCCGTCTCGGTCTCTCTCTCGGTCTCTCTCTCGGTCTCTCTCTCGATCTCGGTCTCTCTCTCGGTCTCGGTCTCTCAGTCCCTCTCTCGGTCCCTCTCTCTCTCTCGGTCCCTCTCTCTCTCGGTCCCTCTCTCTCTCTCGGTCCCTCTCTCGATCCCGCTCTCTCTCTCATTCTCTCGGTCTCGGTCTCTCTCTCTCGGTCTCTCTCTCGGTCTCTCTCTCTCTCGGTCTCTCTCTCGGTCTCGGTCTCTCTCTCTCTCGGTATCTCTCTCTCTCGGTCTCTCGGTCTCCCTCAGTCTCTCTCTCTCGGTCCCTCTTGGTCCCTCGGTTCTTCTATCTCTCTCTTGGTCCCTCTCTCTCGGTCCCTCTCGGTCTCTCTCTCTCTCTGGGTCTCGGTCTCTCTCTCGGTCTCAGTCTCTCTCTCTCTCTCGGTCTCGGTATCTCTCTCGGTCTCGGTCCCTCTCTCTCTCTCTGTCTCTCTCTCTCTCTCGGTCTCTCTCTCTCAGTCTCTCTCGGTATCTCTCCCTCAGTCTTTCGGTCTCTCTCAGTCTCTCTCTCTCGGTCCCTCTCGGTCCCTCGGTTCTTCTCTCTCTCTCTTGGTCCCTCTCTCTCGGTCTCGGTCTCGGTCTCTCTCTCTCTCGGTCTCGGTCTCTCTCTCTCTCTCTCGGTCTCGGTCTCTCTCTCGGTCTCTCTCTCTCTCTCGGTCTCTCTCTCTCGGTCTCGGTCTCTCTCTCTCTCTCTCTCGGTCTCTCTCTCTTGGTCTCGGTCTCTCTCTCTGTCTAGGTCTCTCTTGGTCTCTCTCTCGGAATCTCTCTCGGTCTCTCTCTCTCTCGGTCTCTCTCAGTCCCTCGGTCCCTCTCTCTTGGTCCCTCTCTCTCTCTCTCGCTCCCTCTCTCTCGCTCCCTCTCTCTCGCTCCCTCTCTCTCAGTCTCTCTCTTTCGGTCCCTCTCCGTCTCTGTCTCTCTCTCGGTCTCTCTCTCGGTCTCTCTCTCAGTCTCTCTCTCGGTCTCGGTCTCTCTCTCTCGGTCCCTCTCGGTCTCTCTCTCTCTCTCTGTCTCTCTCTCTCGGTCCCTCTCTCGGTCCCTCTCTCTCTCTCGGTCCCTCTCTTGGTCCCTCTCTCTCTCGGTCCCTCTCTCTCTCTCTCTCTCAGTCTCTCTCTCTGTCTCGGCCTCTCTCGGTCTCTCTCTCTCTTTCGGTCTCTCTCTCTCTCTCGGTCTCTCTCTCTCTCTCGGTCTCTCTCAGTCCCTCGGTCCCTCTCTCTTGGTCCCTCTCCCTCTCTCTCGCTCCCTCTCTCTCGCTCCCTCTCTCTCGCTCCCTTTCTCTCGGTCTCACTCTCGGTCTCATTCTCGGTCTCAGTCTCTCTCTCTTTTGGTCTCTCTCTCTCTCGGTCTCTCTCTCTCTCTCTCTCTCTCTCGGTCTCGGTCTCTCTCTCGGTCTCGGTCTCTCTCTCTCTCTCGGTCTCTCTCTCTTGGTCTCGGTCTCTCTGTCTAGGTCTCTCTTGGTCTCTCTCTCGGAATCTCTCTCGGTCTCTCTCTCTCTCGGTCTCTCTCAGTCCCTCGGTCCCTCTCTCTTGGTCCCTCTCTCTCTCTCTCGCTCCCTCTCTCTCGCTCCCTCTCTCTCGCTCCCTCTCTCTCGCTCCCTCTCTCTCAGTCTCTCTCTTTCGGTCCCTCTCCGTCTCGGTCTCGCTCTCGGTCTCTCTCTTTCGGTCCCTCTCCGTCTCGGTCTCTCCGTCTCGGTCTCTCTCTCGGTCCGTCTCTCGGTCCTGCTATCTCTCTCGGTCTCTCTCTCGGTCTCGGTCTCTCTCTCGGTCTCTCTCTCTCTCAGTCTCTCTCTCTCTCAGTCTCTCTCTCTCTCTCGGTCTCTCTCTCGGTCTCGGTCTGTCTCTCGGTCCTATTCTCTCTTTCGGTCCCTCTCTCGGTCCCTCTCTCTCTCTCGGTCCCTCTCTCGGTCGCTCTATCGGTCTCTCTCTCGGTCTCGGTCCCTCTCTCTCTCTCTCTCTCTCTCTCAGTCTCTCTCTCTCTCTCTGTCTCGGTCTCTCTCTCTCTCTCTCTCTGTCTCTCTGTCTCTCTCTCTCTCGGTCTCTCTCTCTCTCTCGGTCTCTCTCTCTCTCGGTCTCTTGGTCTCTCTCTCTCTCGGTCTCTCTCTCTCTTGGTCTCTCTCAGTCCCTCGGTCCCTCTCTCTCGGTCCCTCTCTCTCTCTCTCGCTCCCTCTCTCTCGGTCTCTCTCTTTCTGTCCCTCTCCGTCTCGGTCTCTCTCTCCGTCTCGGTCTCTCTCTCGGTCTCTCTCTCGGTCTCTCTCTCGATCTCGGTCTCTCTCTCGGTCTCGGTCTCTCAGTCCCTCTCTCGGTCCCTCTCTCTCTCTCGGTCCCTCTCTCTCTCGGTCCCTCTCTCTCTCTCGGTCCCTCTCTCGATCCCGCTCTCTCTCTCGTTCTCTCGGTCTCGGTCTCTCTCTCTCGGTCTCTCTCTCGGTCTCTCTCTCTCTCGGTCTCTCTCTCGGTCTCGGTCTCTCTCTCTCTCGGTCTCTCTCTCTCTCGGTCTCTCGGTCTCCCTCAGTCTCTCTCTCTCGGTCCCTCTTGGTCCCTCGGTTCTTCTATCTCTCTCTTGGTCCCTCTCTCTCGGTCCCTCTCGGTCTCTCTCTCTCTCTGGGTCTCGGTCTCTCTCTCGGTCTCAGTCTCTCTCTCTCTCTCGGTCTCGGTATCTCTCTCGGTCTCGGTCCCTCTCTCTCTCTCTGTCTCTCTCTCTCTCTCGGTCTCTCTCTCTCAGTCTCTCTCGGTATCTCTCCCTCAGTCTTTCGGTCTCTCTCAGTCTCTCTCTCTCGGTCCCTCTCGGTCCCTCGGTTCTTCCCTCTCTCTCTTGGTCCCTCTCTCTCGGTCTCGGTCTCGGTCTCTCTCTCTCTCGGTCTCGGTCTCTCTCTCTCTCTCTCGGTCTCGGTCTCTCTCTCGGTCTCTCTCTCTCTCTCGGTCTCTCTCTCTCGGTCTCGGTCTCTCTCTCTCTCTCTCTCGGTCTCTCTCTCTTGGTCTCGGTCTCTCTCTCTGTCTAGGTCTCTCTTGGTCTCTCTCTCGGAATCTCTCTCGGTCTCTCTCTCTCTCGGTCTCTCTCAGTCCCTCGGTCCCTCTCTCTTGGTCCCTCTCTCTCTCTCTCGCTCCCTCTCTCTCGCTCCCTCTCTCTCGCTCCCTCTCTCTCAGTCTCTCTCTTTCGGTCCCTCTCCGTCTCGGTCTCTCTCTCGGTCTCTCTCTCGGTCTCTCTCTCAGTCTCTCTCTCGGTCTCGGTCTCTCTCTCTCGGTCCCTCTCGGTCTCTCTCTCTCTCTCTGTCTCTCTCTCTCGGTCCCTCTCTCGGTCCCTCTCTCTCTCTCGGTCCCTCTCTTGGTCCCTCTCTCTCTCGGTCCCTCTCTCTCTCTCTCTCTCAGTCTCTCTCTCTGTCTCGGCCTCTCTCGGTCTCTCTCTCTCTTTCGGTCTCTCTCTCTCTCTCGGTCTCTCTCTCTCTCTCGGTCTCTCTCAGTCCCTCGGTCCCTCTCTCTTGGTCCCTCTCCCTCTCTCTCGCTCCCTCTCTCTCGCTCCCTCTCTCTCGCTCCCTTTCTCTCGGTCTCACTCTCGGTCTCATTCTCGGTCTCAGTCTCTCTCTCTTTTGGTCTCTCTCTCTCTCGGTCTCTCTCTCTCTCTCTCTCTCTCTCGGTCTCGGTCTCTCTCTCGGTCTCGGTCTCTCTCTCTCTCTCGGTCTCTCTCTCTTGGTCTCGGTCTCTCTGTCTAGGTCTCTCTTGGTCTCTCTCTCGGAATCTCTCTCGGTCTCTCTCTCTCTCGGTCTCTCTCAGTCCCTCGGTCCCTCTCTCTTGGTCCCTCTCTCTCTCTCTCGCTCCCTCTCTCTCGCTCCCTCTCTCTCGCTCCCCCTCTCTCGCTCCCTCTCTCTCAGTCTCTCTCTTTCGGTCCCTCTCCGTCTCGGTCTCGCTCTCGGTCTCTCTCTCGGTCTCTCTCTCGGTCTCTCTCTCGGTCTCGGTCTCTCTCTCGGTCTCGGTGTCTCTCTCTCTCTCTCTCTCGGTCTCGGTCTCTCTCTCGGTCTCGGTCTCTCTCTCTCTCTCGGTCTCTCTCTCTTGGTCTCGGTCTCTCTGTCTAGGTCTCTCTTGGTCTCTCTCTCGGAATCTCTCTCTCTCTCTCTCTCTCTCGGTCCCTCTCTCGATCCCGCTCTCTCTCTTGTTCTCTCGGTCTCTCTCGGTCTCGGTCTCTCTCTTGGTCTCTCTCTCTCTCGGTCCCTCTCTCTCTCTCTCTCTCTCGGTCTCTCTCTCTCAGTCTCTCTCGGTATCTCTCCCTCGGTCTCTCGGTCTCTCTCGGTCTCTCTCAGTCTCTCTCTCTCGGTCCCTCTCGGTCCCTCGGTTCTTCTCTCTCTCTCTTGGTCCCTCTCTCTCGGTCTCGGTCTCTCTCTCTCTCTCAGTCTCGGTCTCTCTCTCTCGGTCTCGGTCTCTCTTTCTCTCTCTCTCTCGGTCCCTCGGTCTCTCTCTCACGGTCTCGGTCTCTCTCTTGGTCTCTCGGTCTCTCTCTCTCTCTCTCTCGGTCCCTCGGACTCTCTCTCTCTCTCGGTCCCTCGTTCTCTCTCTCTCTCGGTCCCTCGGTCTCTCTCTCTCTCTCAGTCCCTCGGTCTCTCTCTCTCTCTCGGTCTCTCTCATCTCGGTCTCTCTCTCTCTCGGTCCCTCTCTCTCGGTCCCTCTCGGTCCCTCGGTTCTTCTCTCTCTCTCTTGGTCCCTCTCTCTCGGTTTCGTTGTCTCTCTCTCTCTCTCGGTCTTGGTCTCTCTCTCTCTCTCAGTCTCGGTCTCTCTCTCTTGGTCTCGGTCTCTCTCTCGGTCTCGGTCTCTCTCTCTCTCTCTCTCTCTCGGTCTCTCTCTCTCGGTCTCGGTCTCTCTCTCTGTCTAGGTCTCTCTCGGTCTCTCTCTCGGAATCTGTCTCGGTCTCTCTCTCTCTCGGTCTCTCTCAGTCCCTCAGTCCCTCTCTCTTGGTCCCTGTCTCTCTCTCTCGTTCCCTCTCTCTCGCTCCCTCTCTCTCAGTCTCTCTCTTTGGGTCCCTCTCCGTCTCGGTCTCTCTCTCGGTCTCTCTCTCGGTCTCGGTCTCTCGGTCCCTCTCTCGGTCCCTCTCTCTCTCTCGGTCCCTCTCTCTCTCGGTCCCTCTCTCTCTCTCGGTCCCTCTCTCGATCCCGCTCTCTCTCTTGTTCTCTCGGTCTCTCTCTCTCGGTCTCGGTCTCTCTCTTGGTCTCTCTCTCTCTCGGTCTCTCTCTCGGTCTCGGTCTCTCTCTCTCTCGGTCTCTCTCTTTCGGGATCTCTCCCTCGGTCTCTCGGCCTGCCTCAGTCTCTCTCTCTCGGTCCCTCTCGGTCCCTCGGTTCTTCTATCTCTCTCTTGGTCCCTCTCTCTCAGTCCCTCTCGGTCTCTCTCTCTCTCTGGGTCTCGGTCTCTCTCTCGGTCTCAGTCTCTCTCTCGGTCTCGGTCTCTCTCTCGGTCTCGGTCCCTCTCTCTCTCTCTCTCTCTCTCGGTCTCTCTCTCTCAGTCCTTCTCGGTATCTCTCCCTCGGTCTCTCGGTCTCTCTCAGTCTCTCTCTCTCAGTCCCTCTCGGTCCCTCGGTTCTTCTCTCTCTCTCTTAGTACCTCTCTCTCGGTCTCGGTGTCTCTCTCTCTCTCTCGGTCTCGGTCTCTCTCTCTCTCTCAGTCTCGGTCTCTCTCTCTCGGTCTCGGTCTCTCTCTCTCTCTCTCTCTCGCTCCCTCGGTCTCTCTCTCACGGTCTCAGTCTCTCTCTTGGTCTCTCGGTCTCTCTCTCTCGGTCTCTCTCGGTCTCTCTCTCTCTCTCTCTCGGTCTCTCTCTCTCTCTCTCTCGGTACCTCGTTCTCTCTCTCTCTCGGTCCCTCGGTCTCTCTCTCTCTCTCTCTCTCTCGGTGTCTCTCTCGTTCTCTCCCTCTCAGTCTCGGTCTCTCGGTCACTCTCATGGTCTCGGTCTCGGTCTGTCTCTCGGTCTCGGTCTCTCTCTCTCTCTCTTGGTCTCGGACATTCTCTCTCGGTCACTCGGTCTCTCTCTCGGTCCCTCGGTCTCTCTCTCTCTCTCTCTCGGTCCCTCGGTCTCTCTCTCTCTCAGTCCCTCGGTCTCTCTCTCTCTCGGTCCCTCGGTCTCTCTCTCTGTCTCGGTCCCTCGTTCCCTCTCTCTCTCTTTCGGTCCCTCTCTCTGTCGGTCCCTCGGTCTCTCTCTCTCTCTCTCTCGGTCCCTCGGTCTCTCTCTCTCTCAGTCCCTAGGTCTCTCTCTCTCTCGGTCCCTCAGTCTCTCTCTCTTTCTCTCGGTCCCTCTGTCTCTCTCTCTCTCTCTCTCTCTCGGTCCCTCAGGCTCTCTCTCTCTCTCGGTCCCTCGTTCTCTCTCTCTCTCGGTCCCTCGGTCTCTCTCTCTCTCTCTCAGTCCCTCGGTCTCTCTCTCTTTCTCGGTCTCTCTTTCTCTCAGTGCCTCGGTCCCTCTCTCTCGGTCCCTCCCTCTCTCTCTCGGTCCCTCTCTCTCGGTCCCTCTCGGTCTCTCTCTCTGTCTCGGTGTCTCTCTCTCTGTCTCGGTCTCTCGGTCTCTCTCTCAGTCTCAGTCTCTCTCGGTCTCTCTCTCGGTCTCTCTCGGTCCCTCTCTCTCGGTCCTCCCCTCTTGGTCCCTCTCACGCTCTCTCTCTCTCTCTTGGTCTCTCTCTCTCCCGATCTCTCTGTCTTTCGGTCCCTCGGTCTCTCTCTCTCACAGTCTTGGTCTCTCTCTTGGTCTCTCAGTCTCTCTCGGTCTCTCTCGGTCTCTCTCTCTCTCTCTCTCTCTCGTTCTCTCTCTCTCAGTCTCGGTCTCGGTCTGTCTCTCTGTCAAGGTCTCTCTCTCTCTCTCTTGGTCTCGGACATTCTCTCTCGGTCACTCGGTCTCTCTCTCGGTCCCTCGGTCTCTCTCTCTCTCTCTCTCTCTCGGTCCCTCGGTCTCTCTCTCTCTCGGTCCCTTGGTCTCTCTCTCTCCCGGTCCCTCGGTCTCTCTCTCTCTCTCGGTCCCTCTCTCTCTCTTTCGGTCCCTCTCTCTCGGTCCCTCTCGGTCTCTCGGTCTATCTCTCAGTCTCAGTCTCTCTCGGTCCCTCTCTCTCAGTCCCTCCCTCTAGGTACCTCTCACTCTCTCTCTCTCTCAGTCTCTCTCTCTCCCGATCTCTCTGTCTCTCGGTCCCTCGGTCTCTCTCTCTCTCGGTCCCTCAGTCTCTCTCTCTTTCTCTCGGTCCCTCGGTCTATCTCTCTCTCTCTCTCACGGTCCCTCGGTCTCTCTCTCACGGTCTCGGTCTCTCTCTTGGTCTCTCGGTCTCTCTCTCTCGGTCTCTCTCGGTCTCTCTCTCTCTCTCTCTCGGTCCCTCGGACTCTCTCTCTCTCTCGGTCCCTCGTTCTCTCTCTCTCTCGGTCCCTCGGTCTCTCTCTCTCTCTCGGTCTCTCTCATCTCGGTCTCTCTCTCTCGGTGCCTCGGTCCCTGTCTCTCGGTCCCTCTCTCTCTCTCTCGGTCCCTCTCTCTCTCTCTCGGTCCCTCTCGGTCTCTCTCTCAGTCTCAGTCTCTCTCGGTCTCTCTCTCTCTGTCTCGGTCCCTCAGTCTCTCCCTCTCTCTCTCGGTCCCTCGGTCTCTCTCTCTCTCTCTCTCTCTCTCTCGGTCTCTCTCTCTCACAGTCTTGGTCTCTCTCTTGGTCTCTTGGTCTCTCGGTCTCTCTCGGTCTCTCTCGGTCTCTCTCTCTCTCTCTCTCTCTCTCGTTATCTCTCTCTCAGTCTCGGACTCGGTCTGTCTCTCGGTCAAGGTCTATCTCTCTCTCTCTCTCTCAGTCTCGGACATTCTCGGTCACTCGGTCTCTCTCTCGGTCCCTCTCCTGCTCTCTCTCTCTCTCTCTCGGTCTCTCTCTCTCCCGATCTCTCTGTCACTCGGTCCCTCGGTCTCTCTCTCTCTCTCTCGGTCCCTCAGTCTCTCCCTCTCTCTCTCGGTCCATCGGTCTCTCTCTCTCTCTCTCTCGGTCTCTCTCTCGTTCTCTCTCTCTCTCTCTCGGTCTTGGTCTCTCTCTCTCGTTCTCAGTCTCTCTCATGATCTTGGTCTCGGTCTCTCTCTTGGTCTCAGGCTCTCTCGGTCCCTCAGTCTCTCTCTCGGTCCCTCGGTCTCTCTCTCTCTCTCGGTCCCTCGCTATCTCGGTCCCTCGCTCTCTCGGTCCCTCTCTCTCTCTCTCTCTCGGTCCCTCGCTCTCTCTCTCTCTTGGTCCCTCGGTCTCTCTCGGTCCCTCTCTCTCTCTCTCTCTCTCTCTCTCTCGGTCCCTCGCTCTGTCTCTCTCCCGGTCCCTCTCTCGGTCTCTCTCTCGGTCCCTCGCTCTCTCTCTCGGTCTCTCTCTCTCGGTCAATCCCTCTCTCATCTCGGTCTCTCTCTCTCTTGGTCCCTCTCTCTCGGTCCCTCTCTCGGTCCCTCTCTCTCAGTCCCTCTCTCGGTCCCTCTCTCTCAGTCCCTCCCGGTCTCTCTCTCTCGGTGTCTCTCTTTCTGTCTCGGTCTCTTGGTCTCGGTCTCTCTCTCTCTCTCTCGGTCTCTCTCTCGTTCCCGGTCTCTCTCTCTCCTTCGGTCTCTCTCGGTCTCTCTCTCTCTCTCTCTCTCTCTCTCGCTCTCTCGTTCCCTCGCTCTCTCTCTCTCTCGGTCTCTCTCTCGTTCTCAGTCTCTCTCATGGTCTTGGTCTCGGTCTCTCTCCTGGTCTCGGGCTCTCTCGGTCCCTCAGTCTCTCTCTTGGTCCCTCGGTCTCTCTCTCTCTCGGTCCCTCGCTCTCTCATTCGCTCTCTCTCTCTCTCTCTCTCTCTCTCTCTCACAGTCTTGGTCTCTCTCTTGGTCTCTCAGTCTCTCTCGGTCTCTCTCAGTCTCTCTCTCTCTCAGTCTCTCTCTCTCTCTCTCTCGGTCTCTCTCTCTCAGTCTCTCTCGGTCTCTCTCGGTCTCTCTCAGTCTCTCTCTCTCGGTCCCTCTCGGTCCCTCGGTTCTTCTCTCTCTCTCTTGGTCCCTCTCTCTCGGTCTCGGTCTCTCTCTCTCTCTCAGTCTCGGTCTCTCTCTCTCGGTCTCGGTCTCTCTTTCTCTCTCTCTCTCAGTCCCTCGGTCTCTCTCTCACGGTCTCGGTCTCTCTCTTGGTCTCTCGGTCTCTCTCTCTCTCTCTCTCGGTCCCTCGGACTCTCTCTCTCTCTCGGTCCCTCGTTCTCTCTCTCTCTCGGTCCCTCGGTCTCTCTCTCTCTCTCAGTCCCTCGGTCTCTCTCTCTCTCTCGGTCTCTCTCATCTCGGTCTCTCTCTCTCTCGGTCCCTCTCTCTCGGTCCCTCTCGGTCTCTCTCTCCGTCTCGGTGTCTCTCTCTCGGTCTCAGTCTCTCGGTCTATCTCTCAGTCTCAGTCTCTCTTGGTCCCTCTCTCTCAGTCCCTCCCTCTAGGTACCTCTCACTCTCTCTCTCTCTCGGTCTCTCTCTCTCCCGATCTCTCTGTCTCTCGGTCCCTCGGTCTCTCTCTCTCTCTCTCGGTCCCTCAGTCTCTCTCTCTTTCTCTCGGTCCCTCGGTCTCTCTCTCTCTCTCTCTCTCGGTCCCTCGGTCTCTCTCTCACGGTCTCGGTCTCTCTCTTGGTCTCTCGGACTCTCTCTCTCTCTCGGTCCCTCGTTCTCTCTCTCTCTCTCAGTCCCTCGGTCACTCTCTCTCTCTCGGTCTCTCTCTCTCTCTCTCTATCTCGGTCTCTCTCTCTCTCTCTCTCTCTGTCTCTCTCTCTCTCGGTCTCTATCTCTCTCTCGGTCTCTCTCTCTCTCGGTCTCTTGGTCTCTCTCTCTCTCAGTCTCTCTCTCTCTTGGTCTCTCTCAGTCCCTCGGTCCCTCTCTCTTGGTCCCTCTCTCTCTCTCTCGCTCCCTCTCTCTCGCTCCCTCTCTCTCAGTCTCTCTCTTTCGGTCCCTCTCCGTCTCGGTCTCTCCGTCTCGGTCTCTCTCTCTCTCTCTCTCTCGGTCCCTCGGTCTCTCTCTCACGGTCTCGGTCTCTCTCTTGGTCTCTCGGTCTCTCTCTCTCTCTCTCTCGGTCCCTCGGACTCTCTCTCTCTCTCGGTCCCTCGTTCTCTCTCTCTCTCGGTCCCTTGGTCTCTCTCTCTCTCTCAGTCCCTCGGTCTCTCTCTCTCTCTCGGTCTCTCTCATCTCGGTCTCTCTCTCTCTCGGTCCCTCTCTCTCGGTCCCTCTCGGTCTCTCTCTCCGTCTCAGTGTCTCTCTCTCGGTCTCGGTCTCTCGGTCTATCTCTCAGTCTCAGTCTCTCTTGGTCCCTCTCTCTCAGTCCCTCCCTCTAGGTACCTCTCACTCTCTCTCTCTCTCGGTCTCTCTCTCTCCCGATCTCTCTGTCTCTCGGTCCCTCGGTCTCTCTCTCTCTCTCTCGGTCCCTCAGTCTCTCTCTCTTTCTCTCGGTCCCTCGGTCTCTCTCTCTCTCTCTCTCTCGGTCCCTCGGTCTCTCTCTCACGGTGTCGGTCTCTCTCTTGGTCTCTCGGACTCTCTCTCTCTCTCGGTCCCTCGTTCTCTCTCTCTCTCTCTCTCAGTCCCTCGGTCACTCTCTCTCTCTCGGTCTCTCTCTCTCTCTCTCTCTCTCGGTCCCTCTCTCGATCCCGCTCTCTCTCTTGTTCTCTCGGTCTCTCTCGGTCTCGGTCTCTCTCTTGGTCTCTCTCTCTCTCGGTCCCTCTCTCTCTCTCTCTCTCTCTCTCTCGGTCTCTCTCTCTCAGTCTCTCTCGGTATCTCTCCCTCGGTCTCTCGGTCTCTCTCGGTCTCTCTCAGTCTCTCTCTCTCGGTCCCTCTCGGTCCTTCGGTTCTTCTCTCTCTCTCTTGGTCCCTCTCTCTCGGTCTCGGTCTCTCTCTCTCTCTCAGTCTCGGTCTCTCTCTCTCGGTCTCGGTCTCTCTTTCTCTCTCTCTCTCGGTCCCTCGGTCTCTCTCTCACGGTCTCGGTCTCTCTCTTGGTCTCTCGGTCTCTCTCTCTCTCTCTCTCGGTCCCTCGGACTCTCTCTCTCTCTCGGTCCCTCGTTCTCTCTCTCTCTCGGTCCCTCGGTCTCTCTCTCTCTCTCAGTCCCTCGGTCTCTCTCTCTCTCTCGGTCTCTCTCATCTCGGTCTCTCTCTCTCTCGGTCCCTCTCTCTCGGTCCCTCTCGGTCTCTCTCTCCGTCTCGGTGTCTCTCTCTCGGTCTCAGTCTCTCGGTCTATCTCTCAGTCTCAGTCTCTCTTGGTCCCTCTCTCTCAGTCCCTCCCTCTAGGTACCTCTCACTCTCTCTCTCTCTCGGTCTCTCTCTCTCCCGATCTCTCTGTCTCTCGGTCCCTCGGTCTCTCTCTCTCTCTCTCGGTCCCTCAGTCTCTCTCTCTTTCTCTCGGTCCCTCGGTCTCTCTCTCTCTCTCTCTCTCGGTCCCTCGGTCTCTCTCTCACGGTCTCGGTCTCTCTCTTGGTCTCTCGGACTCTCTCTCTCTCTCGGTCCCTCGTTCTCTCTCTCTCTCTCAGTCCCTCGGTCACTCTCTCGGTCCCTCGGTCTCTCTCTCTCTCTCGGTCCCTCGCTATCTCGGTCCCTCGCTCTCTCGGTCCCTCTCTCTCTCTCTCTCTCGGTCCCTCGCTCTCTCTCTCTCTTGGTCCCTCGGTCTCTCTCGGTCCCTCTCTCTCTCTCTCTCTCTCTCTCTCTCGGTCCCTCGCTCTGTCTCTCTCCCGGTCCCTCTCTCGGTCTCTCTCTCGGTCCCTCGCTCTCTCTCTCGGTCTCTCTCTCTCGGTCAATCCCTCTCTCATCTCGGTCTCTCTCTCTCTTGGTCCCTCTCTCTCGGTCCCTCTCTCGGTCCCTCTCTCTCAGTCCCTCTCTCGGTCCCTCTCTCTCAGTCCCTCCCGGTCTCTCTCTCTCGGTGTCTCTCTTTCTGTCTCGGTCTCTTGGTCTCGGTCTCTCTCTCTCTCTCTCGGTCTCTCTCTCGTTCCCGGTCTCTCTCTCTCCTTCGGTCTCTCTCGGTCTCTCTCTCTCTCTCTCTCTCTCTCTCGCTCTCTCGTTCCCTCGCTCTCTCTCTCTCTCGGTCTCTCTCTCGTTCTCAGTCTCTCTCATGGTCTTGGTCTCGGTCTCTCTCCTGGTCTCGGGCTCTCTCGGTCCCTCAGTCTCTCTCTTGGTCCCTCGGTCTCTCTCTCTCTCGGTCCCTCGCTCTCTCATTCGCTCTCTCTCTCTCTCTCTCTCTCTCTCTCTCACAGTCTTGGTCTCTCTCTTGGTCTCTCAGTCTCTCTCGGTCTCTCTCAGTCTCTCTCTCTCTCAGTCTCTCTCTCTCTCTCTCTCGGTCTCTCTCTCTCAGTCTCTCTCGGTCTCTCTCGGTCTCTCTCAGTCTCTCTCTCTCGGTCCCTCTCGGTCCCTCGGTTCTTCTCTCTCTCTCTTGGTCCCTCTCTCTCGGTCTCGGTCTCTCTCTCTCTCTCAGTCTCGGTCTCTCTCTCTCGGTCTCGGTCTCTCTTTCTCTCTCTCTCTCAGTCCCTCGGTCTCTCTCTCACGGTCTCGGTCTCTCTCTTGGTCTCTCGGTCTCTCTCTCTCTCTCTCTCGGTCCCTCGGACTCTCTCTCTCTCTCGGTCCCTCGTTCTCTCTCTCTCTCGGTCCCTCGGTCTCTCTCTCTCTCTCAGTCCCTCGGTCTCTCTCTCTCTCTCGGTCTCTCTCATCTCGGTCTCTCTCTCTCTCGGTCCCTCTCTCTCGGTCCCTCTCGGTCTCTCTCTCCGTCTCGGTGTCTCTCTCTCGGTCTCAGTCTCTCGGTCTATCTCTCAGTCTCAGTCTCTCTTGGTCCCTCTCTCTCAGTCCCTCCCTCTAGGTACCTCTCACTCTCTCTCTCTCTCGGTCTCTCTCTCTCCCGATCTCTCTGTCTCTCGGTCCCTCGGTCTCTCTCTCTCTCTCTCGGTCCCTCAGTCTCTCTCTCTTTCTCTCGGTCCCTCGGTCTCTCTCTCTCTCTCTCTCTCGGTCCCTCGGTCTCTCTCTCACGGTCTCGGTCTCTCTCTTGGTCTCTCGGACTCTCTCTCTCTCTCGGTCCCTCGTTCTCTCTCTCTCTCTCAGTCCCTCGGTCACTCTCTCTCTCTCGGTCTCTCTCTCTCTCTCTCTATCTCGGTCTCTCTCTCTCTCTCTCTCTCTGTCTCTCTCTCTCTCGGTCTCTATCTCTCTCTCGGTCTCTCTCTCTCTCGGTCTCTTGGTCTCTCTCTCTCTCAGTCTCTCTCTCTCTTGGTCTCTCTCAGTCCCTCGGTCCCTCTCTCTTGGTCCCTCTCTCTCTCTCTCGCTCCCTCTCTCTCGCTCCCTCTCTCTCAGTCTCTCTCTTTCGGTCCCTCTCCGTCTCGGTCTCTCCGTCTCGGTCTCTCTCTCTCTCTCTCTCTCGGTCCCTCGGTCTCTCTCTCACGGTCTCGGTCTCTCTCTTGGTCTCTCGGTCTCTCTCTCTCTCTCTCTCGGTCCCTCGGACTCTCTCTCTCTCTCGGTCCCTCGTTCTCTCTCTCTCTCGGTCCCTTGGTCTCTCTCTCTCTCTCAGTCCCTCGGTCTCTCTCTCTCTCTCGGTCTCTCTCATCTCGGTCTCTCTCTCTCTCGGTCCCTCTCTCTCGGTCCCTCTCGGTCTCTCTCTCCGTCTCAGTGTCTCTCTCTCGGTCTCGGTCTCTCGGTCTATCTCTCAGTCTCAGTCTCTCTTGGTCCCTCTCTCTCAGTCCCTCCCTCTAGGTACCTCTCACTCTCTCTCTCTCTCGGTCTCTCTCTCTCCCGATCTCTCTGTCTCTCGGTCCCTCGGTCTCTCTCTCTCTCTCTCGGTCCCTCAGTCTCTCTCTCTTTCTCTCGGTCCCTCGGTCTCTCTCTCTCTCTCTCTCTCGGTCCCTCGGTCTCTCTCTCACGGTGTCGGTCTCTCTCTTGGTCTCTCGGACTCTCTCTCTCTCTCGGTCCCTCGTTCTCTCTCTCTCTCTCTCTCAGTCCCTCGGTCACTCTCTCTCTCTCGGTCTCTCTCTCTCTCTCTCTCTCTCGGTCCCTCTCTCGATCCCGCTCTCTCTCTTGTTCTCTCGGTCTCTCTCGGTCTCGGTCTCTCTCTTGGTCTCTCTCTCTCTCGGTCCCTCTCTCTCTCTCTCTCTCTCTCTCTCGGTCTCTCTCTCTCAGTCTCTCTCGGTATCTCTCCCTCGGTCTCTCGGTCTCTCTCGGTCTCTCTCAGTCTCTCTCTCTCGGTCCCTCTCGGTCCTTCGGTTCTTCTCTCTCTCTCTTGGTCCCTCTCTCTCGGTCTCGGTCTCTCTCTCTCTCTCAGTCTCGGTCTCTCTCTCTCGGTCTCGGTCTCTCTTTCTCTCTCTCTCTCGGTCCCTCGGTCTCTCTCTCACGGTCTCGGTCTCTCTCTTGGTCTCTCGGTCTCTCTCTCTCTCTCTCTCGGTCCCTCGGACTCTCTCTCTCTCTCGGTCCCTCGTTCTCTCTCTCTCTCGGTCCCTCGGTCTCTCTCTCTCTCTCAGTCCCTCGGTCTCTCTCTCTCTCTCGGTCTCTCTCATCTCGGTCTCTCTCTCTCTCGGTCCCTCTCTCTCGGTCCCTCTCGGTCTCTCTCTCCGTCTCGGTGTCTCTCTCTCGGTCTCAGTCTCTCGGTCTATCTCTCAGTCTCAGTCTCTCTTGGTCCCTCTCTCTCAGTCCCTCCCTCTAGGTACCTCTCACTCTCTCTCTCTCTCGGTCTCTCTCTCTCCCGATCTCTCTGTCTCTCGGTCCCTCGGTCTCTCTCTCTCTCTCTCGGTCCCTCAGTCTCTCTCTCTTTCTCTCGGTCCCTCGGTCTCTCTCTCTCTCTCTCTCTCGGTCCCTCGGTCTCTCTCTCACGGTCTCGGTCTCTCTCTTGGTCTCTCGGACTCTCTCTCTCTCTCGGTCCCTCGTTCTCTCTCTCTCTCTCAGTCCCTCGGTCACTCTCTCTCTCTCGGTCTCTCTCTCTCTCTCTCTATCTCGGTCTCTCTCTCTCTCTCTGTCTCTCTCTCTCTCGGTCTCTCTCTCTCTCTCGGTCTCTCTCTCTCTCGGTCTCTTGGTCTCTCTCTCTCTCGGTCTCTCTCTCTCTTGGTCTCTCTCAGTCCCTCGGTCCCTCTCTCTTGGTCCCTCTCTCTCTCTCTCGCTCCCTCTCTCTCGCTCCCTCTCTCTCAGTCTCTCTCTTTCGGTCCCTCTCCGTCTCGGTCTCTCCGTCTCGGTCTCTCTCTCGGTCCGTCTCTCGGTCCTGCTCTCTCTCTCGGTCTCTCTCTCGGTCTCGGTCTCTCTCTCGGTCTCTCTCTCTCTCAGTCTCTCTCTCTCTCAGTCTCTCTCTCTCTCTCGGTCTCTCTCTCGGTCTCGGTCTGTCTCTCGGTCCTATTCTCTCTTTCGGTCCCTCTCTCGGTCCCTCTCTCTCTCTCGGTCCCTCTCTCGGTCGCTCTATCGGTCTCTCTCTCGGTCTCGGTCCCTCTCTCTCTCTCTCTCTCTCTCAGTCTCTCTCTCTCTCTCTGTCTCGGTCTCTCTCTCTCTCTCTCTCTGTCTCTCTGTCTCTCTCTCTCTCGGTCTCTCTCTCTCTCTCGGTCTCTCTCTCTCTCGGTCTCTTGGTCTCTCTCTCTCTCGGTCTCTCTCTCTCTTGGTCTCTCTCAGTCCCTCGGTCCCTCTCTCTCGGTCCCTCTCTCTCTCGCTCCCTCTCTCTCGGTCTCTCTCTTTCTGTCCCTCTCCGTCTCGGTCTCTCTCTCCGTCTCGGTCTCTCTCTCGGTCTCTCTCTCGGTCTCTCTCTCGATCTCGGTCTCTCTCTCGGTCTCGGTCTCTCAGTCCCTCTCTCGGTCCCTCTCTCTCTCTCGGTCCCTCTCTCTCTCGGTCCCTCTCTCTCTCTCGGTCCCTCTCTCGATCCCGCTCTCTCTCTCGTTCTCTCGGTCTCGGTCTCTCTCTCTCGGTCTCTCTCTCGGTCTCTCTCTCTCTCGGTCTCTCTCTCGGTCTCGGTCTCTCTCTCTCTCGGTCTCTCTCTCTCTCGGTCTCTCGGTCTCCCTCAGTCTCTCTCTCTCGGTCCCTCTTGGTCCCTCGGTTCTTCTATCTCTCTCTTGGTCCCTCTCTCTCGGTCCCTCTCGGTCTCTCTCTCTCTCTGGGTCTCGGTCTCTCTCTCGGTCTCAGTCTCTCTCTCTCTCTCGGTCTCGGTATCTCTCTCGGTCTCGGTCCCTCTCTCTCTCTCTCTCTCTCTCTCTCTCTCGGTCTCTCTCTCTCAGTCTCTCTCGGTATCTCTCCCTCAGTCTTTCGGTCTCTCTCAGTCTCTCTCTCTCGGTCCCTCTCGGTCCCTCGGTTCTTCTCTCTCTCTCTTGGTCCCTCTCTCTCGGTCTCGGTCTCGGTCTCTCTCTCTCTCGGTCTCGGTCTCTCTCTCTCTCTCTCGGTCTCGGTCTCTCTCTCGGTCTCTCTCTCTCTCTCGGTCTCTCTCTCTCGGTCTCGGTCTCTCTCTCTCTCTCTCGGTCTCTCTCTCTTGGTCTCGGTCTCTCTCTCTGTCTAGGTCTCTCTTGGTCTCTCTCTCGGAATCTCTCTCGGTCTCTCTCTCTCTCGGTCTCTCTCAGTCCCTCGGTCCCTCTCTCTTGGTCCCTCTCTCTCTCTCTCGCTCCCTCTCTCTCGCTCCCTCTCTCTCGCTCCCTCTCTCTCAGTCTCTCTCTTTCGGTCCCTCTCCGTCTCGGTCTCTCTCTCGGTCTCTCTCTCGGTCTCTCTCTCAGTCTCTCTCTCGGTCTCGGTCTCTCTCTCTCGGTCCCTCTCGGTCTCTCTCTCTCTCTCTCTGTCTCTCTCTCTCGGTCCCTCTCTCGGTCCCTCTCTCTCTCTCGGTCCCTCTCTTGGTCCCTCTCTCTCTCGGTCCCTCTCTCTCTCTCTCTCTCAGTCTCTCTCTCTGTCTCGGCCTCTCTCGGTCTCTCTCTCTCTTTCGGTCTCTCTCTCTCTCTCGGTCTCTCTCTCTCTCTCGGTCTCTCTCAGTCCCTCGGTCCCTCTCTCTTGGTCCCTCTCCCTCTCTCTCGCTCCCTCTCTCTCGCTCCCTCTCTCTCGCTCCCTTTCTCTCGGTCTCACTCTCGGTCTCATTCTCGGTCTCAGTCTCTCTCTCTTTTGGTCTCTCTCTCTCTCGGTCTCTCTCTCTCTCTCTCTCTCTCTCGGTCTCGGTCTCTCTCTCGGTCTCGGTCTCTCTCTCTCTCTCGGTCTCTCTCTCTCTCGGTCTCTCTCAGTCCCTCGGTCCCTCTCTCTTGGTCCCTCTCTCTCTCTCTCGCTCCCTCTCTCTCGCTCCCTCTCTCTCGCTCCCTCTCTCTCGCTCCCTCTCTCTCAGTCTCTCTCTTTCGGTCCCTCTCCGTCTCGGTCTCGCTCTCGGTCTCTCTCTCGGTCTCTCTCTCGGTCTCTCTCTCGGTCTCGGTGTCTCTCTCTCTCTCTCTCTCGGTCTCGGTCTCTCTCTCGGTCTCGGTCTCTCTCTCTCTCTCGGTCTCTCTCTCTTGGTCTCGGTCTCTCTGTCTAGGTCTCTCTTGGTCTCTCTCTCGGAATCTCTCTCTCTCTCTCTCTCTCTCTCTCGGTCCCTCTCTCGATCCCGCTCTCTCTCTTGTTCTCTCGGTCTCTCTCGGTCTCGGTCTCTCTCTTGGTCTCTCTCTCTCTCGGTCCCTCTCTCTCTCTCTCTCTCTCGGTCTCTCTCTCTCAGTCTCTCTCGGTATCTCTCCCTCGGTCTCTCGGTCTCTCTCGGTCTCTCTCAGTCTCTCTCTCTCGGTCCCTCTCGGTCCCTCGGTTCTTCTCTCTCTCTCTTGGTCCCTCTCTCTCGGTCTCGGTCTCTCTCTCTCTCTCAGTCTCGGTCTCTCTCTCTCGGTCTCGGTCTCTCTTTCTCTCTCTCTCTCGGTCCCTCGGTCTCTCTCTCACGGTCTCGGTCTCTCTCTTGGTCTCTCGGTCTCTCTCTCTCTCTCTCTCGGTCCCTCGGACTCTCTCTCTCTCTCGGTCCCTCGTTCTCTCTCTCTCTCGGTCCCTCGGTCTCTCTCTCTCTCTCAGTCCCTCGGTCTCTCTCTCTCTCTCGGTCTCTCTCATCTCGGTCTCTCTCTCTCTCGGTCCCTCTCTCTCGGTCCCTCTCGGTCTCTCTCTCCGTCTCGGTGTCTCTCTCTCTGTCTCAGTCTCTCGGTCTATCTCTCAGTCTCAGTCTCTCTTGGTCCCTCTCTCTCAGTCCCTCCCTCTAGGTACCTCTCACTCTCTCTCTCTCTCGGTCTCTCTCTCTCCCGATCTCTCTGTCTCTCGGTCCCTCGGTCTCTCTCTCTCTCTCTCGGTCCCTCAGTCTCTCTCTCTTTCTCTCGGTCCCTCGGTCTCTCTCTCTCTCTCTCTCTCGGTCCCTCGGTCTCTCTCTCACGGTCTCGGTCTCTCTCTTGGTCTCTCGGACTCTCTCTCTCTCTCGGTCCCTCGTTCTCTCTCTCTCTCTCAGTCCCTCGGTCACTCTCTCTCTCTCGGTCTCTCTCTCTCTCTCTCTATCTCGGTCTCTCTCTCTCTCTCTCTCTCTGTCTCTCTCTCTCTCGGTCTCTATCTCTCTCTCGGTCTCTCTCTCTCTCGGTCTCTTGGTCTCTCTCTCTCTCGGTCTCTCTCTCTCTTGGTCTCTCTCAGTCCCTCGGTCCCTCTCTCTTGGTCCCTCTCTCTCTCTCTCGCTCCCTCTCTCTCGCTCCCTCTCTCTCAGTCTCTCTCTTTCGGTCCCTCTCCGTCTCGGTCTCTCCGTCTCGGTCTCTCTCTCGGTCCGTCTCTCGGTCCTGCTCTCTCTCTCGGTCTCTCTCTCGGTCTCGGTCTCTCTCTCGGTCTCTCTCTCTCTCAGTCTCTCTCTCTCTCAGTCTCTCTCTCTCTCTCGGTCTCTCTCTCGGTCTCGGTCTGTCTCTCGGTCCCTCTCTCTCTTTCGGTCCCTCTCTCGGTCCCTCTCTCTCTCTCGGTCCCTCTCTCGGTCGCTCTATCGGTCTCTCTCTCGGTCTCGGTCCCTCTCTCTCTCTCTCTCAGTCTCTCTCTCTCTCTCTCTCTCGGTCTCTCTCTCTCTCTCTCTCTGTCTCTCTGTCTCTCTCTCTCTCGGTCTCTCTCTCTCTCTCGGTCTCTCTCTCTCTCGGTCTCTTGGTCTCTCTCTCTCTCGGTCTCTCTCTCTCTTGGTCTCTCTCAGTCCCTCGGTCCCTCTCTCTCGGTCCCTCTCTCTCTCTCTCGCTCCCTCTCTCTCGCTCCCTCTCTCTCGCTCCCTCTCTCTCGGTCTCTCTCTTTCTGTCCCTCTCCGTCTCGGTCTCTCTCTCCGTCTCGGTCTCTCTCTCGGTCTCTCTCTCGGTCTCTCTCTCGGTCTCTCTCTCGATCTCGGTCTCTCTCTCGGTCTCGGTCTCTCGGTCCCTCTCTCGGTCCCTCTCTCTCTCTCGGTCCCTCTCTCTCTCGGTCCCTCTCTCTCTCTCGGTCCCTCTCTCGATCCCGCTCTCTCTCTCGTTCTCTCGGTCTCGGTCTCTCTCTCTCTCGGTCTCTCTCTCTCGGTCTCTCTCTCGGTCTCTCTCTCTCTCGGTCTCTCTCTCGGTCTCGGTCTCTCTCTCTCTCGGTCTCTCTCTCTCGGTCTCTCGGTCTCCCTCAGTCTCTCTCTCTCGGTCCCTCTTGGTCCCTCGGTTCTTCTATCTCTCTCTTGGTCCCTCTCTCTCGGTCCCTCTCGGTCTCTCTCTCTCTCTGGGTCTCGGTCTCTCTCTGGGTCTCGGTCTCTCTCTCTCTCTCGGTCTCGGTATCTCTCTCGGTCTCGGTCCCTCTCTCTCTCTCTGTCTCTCTCTCTCTCGGTCTCTCTCTCTCAGTCTCTCTCGGTATCTCTCCCTCAGTCTTTCGGTCTCTCTCAGTCTCTCTCTCTCGGTCCCTCTCGGTCCCTCGGTTCTTCTCTCTCTCTCTTGGTCCCTCTCTCTCGGTCTAGGTCTCGGTCTCTCTCTCTCTCGGTCTCGGTCTCTCTCTCTCTCTCTCGGTCTCTCTCTCTCTCTCGGTCTCTCTCTCTCTCTCGGTCTCTCTCTCTCTCTAGGTCTCTCTCTCTCGGTCTCGGTCTCTCTCTCTCTCTCTCTCGGTCTCTCTCTCTTGGTCTCGGTCTCTCTCTCTGTCTAGGTCTCTCTTGGTCTCTCTCTCGGAATCTCTCTCGGTCTCTCTCTCTCTCGGTCTCTCTCAGTCCCTCGGTCCCTCTCTCTTGGTCCCTCTCTCTCTCTCGCTCCCTCTCTCTCTCTCGCTCCCTCTCTCTCGCTCCCTCTCTCTCAGTCTCTCTCTTTCGGTCCCTCTCCGTCTCGGTCTCTCTCTCGGTCTCTCTCTCGGTCTCTCTCTCGGTCTCTCTCTCAGTCTCGGTCTCTCTCTCTCGGTCCCTCTCGGTCTCTCTCTCTCTCTCTGTCTCTCTCTCTCGGTCCCTCTCTCGGTCCCTCTCTCTCTCTCGGTCCCTCTCTTGGTCCCTCTCTCTCTCGGTCCCTCTCTCTCTCTCTCTCTCAGTCTCTCTCTCTGTCTCGGCCTCTCTCGGTCTCTCTCTCTCTCTCGGTCTCTCTCTCTCTCTCGGTCTCTCTCACTCTCGGTCTCTCTCAGTCCCTCGGTCCCTCTCTCTTGGTCCCTCTCCCTCTCTCTTGCTCCCTCTCTCTCGCTCCCTCTCTCTCGCTCCCTCTCTCTCGCCTCACTCTCGGTCTCATTCTCGGTCTCGGTCTCTCTCTCTTTTGGTCTCTCTCTCTCTCGGTCTCTCTCTCTCTCTCTCTCTCGGTCTCGGTCTCTCTCTCGGTCTCGGTCTCTCTCTCTCTCTCGGTCTCTCTCTCTTGGTCTCGGTCTCTCTGTCTAGGTCGCTCTTGGTCTCTCTCTCGGAATCTCTCTCGGTCTCTCTCTCTCTCGGTCTCTCTCAGTCCCTCGGTCCCTCTCTTTTGGTCCCTCTCTCTCTCTCTCGCTCCCTCTCTCTCGCTCCCTCTCTCTCGCTCCCTCTCTCTCAGTCTCTCTCTTTCGGTCCCTCTCCGTCTCGGTCTCGCTCTCGGTCTCTCTCTCGGTCTCTCTCTCGGTCTCTCTCTCGGTCTCGGTCTCTCTCTCGGTCTCGGTGTCTCTCTCTCTCTCTCGGTCTCTCTCTCTCTCTCTCTCTCGGTCTCGGTCTCTCTCTCGGTCTCGGTCTCTCTCTCTCTCTCGGTCTCTCTCTCTTGGTCTCGGTCTCTCTGTCTAGGTCTCTCTTGTTCTCTCTCTCGGAATCTCTCTCGGTCTCTCTCTCTCTCGGTCTCTCTCAGTCCCTCGGTCCCTCTCTCTTGGTCCCTCTCTCTCTCTCTCGCTCCCTCTCTCTCGCTCCCTCTCTCTCGCTCCCTCTCTCTCAGTCTCTCTCTTTCGGTCCCTCTCCGTCTCGGTCTCGCTCTCGGTCTCTCTCTCGGTCTCTCTCTCGGTCTCTCTCTCTGTCTCGGTCTCTCTCTCGGTCTCGGTGTCTCGGTCCCTCTCTCGGTCCCTCTCTCTCTCTCGGTCCCTCTCTCTCTCTCGGTCCCTCTCTCGATCCCGCTCTCTCTCTTGCTCTCTCGGTCTCTCTCTCTCGGTCTCGGTCTCTCTCTTGGTCCCTCTCTCTCGGTCTCGGTGTCTCTCTCTCTCTCTCGGTCTCGGTCTCTCTCAGTCTCGGTCTCTCTCTCGGTCTCGGTCTCTCTCTCTCTCTCGGTCTCTCTCTCTCTCTCGGTCTCTCTCTCTCGGTCTCGGTCTCTCTCTCTGTCTAGGTCTCTCTTGGTCTCTCTCTCGGAATCTCTCTCGGTCTCTCTCTCTCTCGGTCTCTCTCAGTCCCTCAGTCCCTCTCTCTTGGTCCCTCTCTCTCTCTCTCGCTCCCTCTCTCTCAGTCTCTCTCTTTCGGTCCCTCTCCGTCTCGGTCTCTCTCTCGGTCTCTCTCTCGGTCTCTCTCTCGGTCTCTCTCTCGGTCTCGGTCTCTCTCTCGGTCTCGTTCTCTCGGTCCCTCTCTCGGTCCCTTTCTCTCTCTCGGTCCCTCTCTCTCTCGGTCCCTCTCTCTCTCTCGGTCCCTCTCTCTCTCTCGGTCCGTCTCTCGATCCCGCTCTCTCTCTTGTTCTCTCGGTCTCTCTCTCTCGGTCTCGGTCTCTCTCTCTCGGTCTCGGTCTCTCTCTTGGTCTCTCTCTCTCTCGGTCTCTCTCTCGGTCTCGGTCTCTCTCTCTCTCGGTCTCATTCTCTCGGGATCTCTCCCTCGGTCTCTCGGTCTCCCTCAGTCTCTCTCTCTCGGTCCCTCTCAGTCCCTCGGTTCTTCTCTCTCTCTCTTGGTCCCTCTCTCTCAGTCCCTCTCGGTCTCTCTCTCTCTCTGGGTCTCGGTCTCTCTCTCGGTCTCAGTCTCTCTCTCGGTCTCGGTCTCTCTCTCGGTCTCGGTCCCTCTCACTCTCTCGGTCTCTCTCTCTCTCTCTCTCTCTCTCTCTCAGTCTCTCTCTCTCAGTCTCTCTCGGTATCTCTCTCTCTCTGGGTCTCGGTCTCTCTCTCGGTCTCAGTCTCTCTCTTGATCTCGGTCTCTCTCTCGGTCTCGGTCTCTTGCTCCCTCTCTCGGTCCCTCTCTCTCTCTCGGTCCCTCTCTCTCTCGGTCCCTCTCTCTCTCTCGGTCCCTCTCTCGATCCTGCTCTCTCTCTCGTTCTCTCGGTCTCGGTCTCTCTCTCTCTCGGTCTCTCTCTCTCGGTCTCGGTCTCTCTCTAGGTCTCGGTCTCTCGGTCCCTCTCTCGGTCCCTCTCTCTCTCTCCGTCCCTCTCTCTCTCTCGGTCCCTCTCTCGATCCCGCTCTCTCTCTTGTTCTCTCAGTCTCTCTCTCTTGGTCTCGGTCTCTCTCTCGGTCTCTCTCTCTCTCTCGGTCTCTCTCTCTCTCGGTCTCTTGGTCTCTCTCTCTCTCGGTCTCTCTCTCTCTTGGTCTCTCTCAGTCCCTCGGTCCCTCTCTCTTGGTCAATCTCTCTCTCTCTCGCTCCCTCTCTGTCGCTCCCTCTCTCTCGGTCTCTCCCTTTCGGTCCCTCTCCGTCTCGGTCTCTCTCTCCGTCTCGGTCTCTCTCTCGGTCTCTCTCTCTCTCGGTCTCTCTCTCGGTCTCGGTCTCTCTCTCTCTCGGTCTCTCTCTCTCGGGATCTCTCCCTCGGTCTCTCGGTCTCCCTCAGTCTCTCTCTCTCGGTCCCTCTTGGTCCCTCGGTTCTTCTATCTCTCTCTTGGTCCCTCTCTCTCGGTCCCTCTCGGTCTCTCTCTCTCTCTTGGTCTCGGTATCTCTCTCGGTCTCGGTCCCTCTCTCTCTCTCGGTCTCTCTCTCTCTCCCTCTCTCGGTCTCTCTCTCTCAGTCTCTCTCGGTATCTCTCCCTCGGTCTTTCGGTCTCTCTCAGTCCCTCTCTCTCAGTCCCTCTCGGTCCCTCAGTTCTTCTCTCTCTCTCTTGGTCCCTCTCTCTCGGTCTCAGTCTCGGTCTCTCTCTCTCTCTCTCTCGCTCTCGGTCTCTCTCTCGGTCTCGGTCTCTCTCTCGGTCTCGGTCTCTCTCTCTCGGTCTCGGTCTCTCTCTCTCGGTCTCGGTCTCTCTCTCTGTCTAGGTCTCTCTTGGTCTCTCTCTCGGAATCTCTCTTGGTCTCTCTCTCTCTCGGTCTCTCTCAGTCCCTCGGTCCCTCTCTCTTGGTCCCTCTCTCTCTCTCTCGCTCCCTCTCTCTCGCTCCCTCTCGCTCGCTCCCTCTCTCTCGCTCCCTCTCTTTCGGTCCCTCTCCGTCTCGGTCTCTCTCTCGGTCTCTCTCTCGGTCTCTCTCTCGGTCTCTCTCTCGGTCTCGGTCTCTCTCTCGGTCTCGGGCTCTCGGTCCCTCTCTCGGTCCCTCTCTCTCTCTCGGTCCCTCTCTCTCTCTCGGTCCCTCTCTCGATCCCGCTCTCTCTCTTGTTCTCTCGGTCTCTCTCTCGGTCTCGGTCTCTCTCTCTCTCGGTCTCTCTCCCTCCGGATCACTCCCTCGGTCTCTCGGTCTCCCTCAGTCTCTCTCTCTCGGTCCCTCTCGGTCCCTCGATTCTTCTATCTCTCTCTTGGTCCCTCTGTCTCAGTCCCTCTCGGTCTCTATCTCTCTCTGGGTCTCGGTCTCTCTCTCGGTCTCAGTCTCTCTCTCGGTCTCTCTCTCGGTCTCGGTCCCTCTCTCTCTCTCGGTCTCTCTCTCTCAGTCTCTCTCGGTATCTCTCCCTCGGTCTCTCGGTCTCTCTCAGTCTCTCTCTCTCGGTCCCTCTCGGTCCCTCGGTTCTTCTCTCTCTCTCTCTTGGTCCCTCTCTCTCGGTCTCGGTGTCCCTCTCTCTCTCTCGGTCTCGGTCTCTCTCAGTCTCTCTCAGTCTCGGTCTCTCTCTCGCGGTCTCGGTCTCTCTCTCTCTCTCGGTCTCGGTCTCTCTCTCTCTCTCGGTCTCTCTCTCTCGGTCTCGGTCTCTCTCTCTGTCTAGGTCTCTCTCGGTCTCTCTCTCTCGGTCTCTCTCGGTCTCTCTCTCCCTCTCTCTCGGTCCCTCGGTCTCTCTCTCTCTCGGTCTCTCTCAGTCCCTCGGTCCCTCTCTCTTGGTCCCTCTCTCTCTCTCTCGCTCCCTCTCTCTCGCTCCCTCTCTCTCGCTCCCTCTCTTTCGGTCCCTCTCCGTCTCGGTCTCTCTCTCGGTCTCTCTCTCGGTCTCTCTCTCGGTCTCTCTCTCGGTCTCGGTCTCTCTCTCGGTCTCGGGCTCTCGGTCCCTCTCTCGGTCCCTCTCTCTCTCTCGGTCCCTCTCTCTCTCTCGGTCCCTCTCTCGATCCCGCTCTCTCTCTTGTTCTCTCGGTCTCTCTCTCGGTCTCGGTCTCTCTCTCTCTCGGTCTCTCTCCCTCCGGATCACTCCCTCGGTCTCTCGGTCTCCCTCAGTCTCTCTCTCTCGGTCCCTCTCGGTCCCTCGATTCTTCTATCTCTCTCTTGGTCCCTCTGTCTCAGTCCCTCTCGGTCTCTATCTCTCTCTGGGTCTCGGTCTCTCTCTCGGTCTCAGTCTCTCTCTCGGTCTCTCTCTCGGTCTCGGTCCCTCTCTCTCTCTCGGTCTCTCTCTCTCAGTCTCTCTCGGTATCTCTCCCTCGGTCTCTCGGTCTCTCTCAGTCTCTCTCTCTCGGTCCCTCTCGGTCCCTCGGTTCTTCTCTCTCTCTCTCTTGGTCCCTCTCTCTCGGTCTCGGTGTCCCTCTCTCTCTCTCGGTCTCGGTCTCTCTCAGTCTCTCTCAGTCTCGGTCTCTCTCTCGCGGTCTCGGTCTCTCTCTCTCTCTCGGTCTCGGTCTCTCTCTCTCTCTCGGTCTCTCTCTCTCGGTCTCGGTCTCTCTCTCTGTCTAGGTCTCTCTCGGTCTCTCTCTCTCGGTCTCTCTCGGTCTCTCTCTCCCTCTCTCTCGGTCCCTCGGTCTCTCTCTCTCTCTCAGTCCCTCGGTCTCTCTCTCTCTCTCTGTCTAGGTCTCTCTCAGTCTCTCTCTCTCCGTCTCTCTCTCAGTCTTGGTCCCTCTCTCTCTTTCGGTCCCTCTCTCGGTCCCTCTCTCTCTCTCGGTCCCTCTCTCGGTCCCTCTCTCTCTCTCGGCCCCCTCTCTCTCTCGGTCCCTCTCTCTCTCTCTCGGTCTTTCTCTCTCTCTCTCTCTCGGTCTCTCTCTCTGTCTCGGTCTTGGTCTCTCTCTCTCTCTCTCGGTATCTCTCTCTCTCTCGGTCTCTCTCTCTCTTGGTCTCTCTCTCTCTCAGTCTCTCTCTCTCTCTCGGTCTCTCTCAGTCCCTCGGTCCCTCTCTCTTGGTACCTCTCTCTCTCTCTCGCTCACTCTCTCTCGCTCCCGCTCTCTCCGTCTCTCTCTCGGTCCCTCTCGGTCTCTCTCTCCGTCTCGGTCTCTCTCTCGGTCTCTCTCTCGGTCTCTCTCTCGGTCTCGGTCTCTCTCTCGGTCTCGGTCTCTCGGTCCCTCTCTCGGTCCCTCTCTCTCTCTCGGTCCCTCTCTCTCTCTCGGTCCCTCTCTCGATCCCGCTCTCTCTCTTGTTCTCTCGGTCTCTCTCTCTCTCTCGGTCTCTCTCTCTCTCGGTCTCTCTCTCTCCGGATCTCTCCCTCGGTCTCTCGGTCTCCCTCAGTCTCTCTCTCTCGGTCCCTCTCGGTCCCTCGGTTCTTCTATCTCTCTCTTGGTCCCTCTCTCTCAGTCCCTCTCGGTCTCTATCTCTCTCTGGGTCTCGGTCTCTCTCTCGGTCTCAGTCTCTCTCTCGGTCTCTCTCTCGGTCTCGGTCCCTCTCTCTCTCTCGGTCTCTCTCTCTCTCTCTCTCTCTCTCGGTCTCTCTCTCTCAGTCTCTCTCGGTATCTCTCCCTCGGTCTCTCGGTCTCTCTCAGTCTCTCTCTCTCGGTCCCTCTCGGTCCCTCGGTTCTTCTCTCTCTCTCTCTTGGTCCCTCTCTCTCGTTCTCGGTGTCCCTCTCTCTCTCTCGGTCTCGGTCTCTCTCTCTCTCTCATTCTCGGTCTCTCTCTCTCGGTCTCGGTCTCTCTCTCTCTCTCGGTCTCGGTCTCTCTCTCTCTCTCGGTCTCTCTCTCTCGGTCTCGGTCTCTCTCTCTGTCTAGGTCTCTCTCGGTCTCTCTCTCTCGGTCTCTCTCTCTCTCTCTCTCGGTCCCTCGGACTCTCTCTCTCTCTCGGTCCCTCGTTCTCCCTCTCTCTCGGTCCCTCGGTCTCTCTCTCTCTCTCAGTCCCTCGGTCTCTCTCTCTCTCTCGGTCTCGGTCTCTCTCTCTGTCTAGGTCTCTCTCGGTCTCTTTCTCGGAATCTCTCTCGGTCTCTGTCTCTCTCTCTCGGTCCCTCTCGGTCTCTCTCTCTCTCTCTGTCTCTCTCTCTCGGTCCCTCTCTCGGTCCCTCTCTCTCTCTCGGTCCCTCTCTTGGTCCCTCTCTCTCTCGGTCCCTCTCTCTCTCTCTCTCTCAGTCTCTCTCTCTGTCTCGGCCTCTCTCGGCCTCTCTCTCTCTCTCGGTCTCTCTCTCTCTCTCGGTCTCTCTCACTCTCGGTCTCTCTCATTCCCTCGGACCCTCTCTCTTGGTCCCTCTCCCTCTCTCTCGCTCCCTCTCTCTCGCTCCCTCTCTCTCGCTCCCTCTCTCGGTCTCATTCTCGGTCTCGGTCTCTCTCTCTCTTGGTCTCTCTCTCTCTCGGTCTCTCTCTCTCTCGGTTTCTCTCTCTCAGTCTCTCTCTCTCGGTCTCTCTCTCAGTCTCTCTCTCGGTCCCTCTCTCTCGGTCCTTCCCTCTCGGTCCCTCTCCTGCTCTCTCTCTCTCTCTCTCGGTCTCTCTCTCTCCCGATCTCTCTGTCTCTCGGTCCCTCGGTCTCTCTCTCTCTCTCTTGGTCCCTCAGTCTCTCCCTCTCTCTCTCGGTCCCTCGGTCTCTCTCTCTCTCTCTCTTTCTCTCTCGGTCTCTCTCTCTCACAGTCTCGCTCTCTCTTGGTCTCTCAGTCTCTCTCGGTCTCTCTCGGTCACTCTCTCTCGGTCCCTCTCGGTCCCTCGGTTCTTCTCTCTCTCTCTTGGTCCCTCTCTCTCGGTCTCGGTGTCTCTCTCTCTCTCTCGGTCTCGGTCTCTCTCTCTCTCTCTCAGTCTCGGTCTCTCTCTCTCGGTCTCGGTCTCTCTCTCTGTCTAGGTCTCTCTCGGTCTCTCTCTCGGAATCTCTCTCGGTCTCTCTCTCTCTCGGTCTCTCTCAGTCCCTCTCTCTTGGTCCCTCTCTCTCTCTCTCGCTCCCTCTCTCTCGCTCCCTCTCTCTCGCTCCCTCTCTCTCAGTCTCTCTCTTTCGGTCCCTCTCCGTCTCGGTCTCTCTCTCGGTCTCTCTCTCGGTCTCTCTCTCGGTCTCTCTCTCGGTCTCGGTCTCTCTCTCGGTCTCGGTGTCTCGGTCCCTCTCTCGGTCCCTCTCTCTCTCTCGGTCCCTCTCTCTGTCGGTCCCTCTCTCTCTCTCGGTCCCTCTCTCGATCCCGCTCTCTCTCTTGTTCTCTCGGTCTCTCTCTCTCGGTCTCGGTCTCTCTCTTGGTCTCTCTCTCTCTCAGTCTCTCTCTTGGTCTCGGTCTCTCTCTCTCTCGGTCTCTCTCTCTCGGGATCTCTCCCTCGGTCTCTCGGTCTCCCTCAGTCTCTCTCTCTCGGTCCCTCTCGGTCCCTCGGTTCTTCTATCTCTCTCTTGGTCCCTCTCTCTCAGTCCCTCTCGGTCTCTCTCTCTCTCTGAGTCTCGGTCTCTCTCTCAGTCTCAGTCTCTCTCTCGGTCTCGGTCTCTCTCTCGGTCTCGGTCCCTCTCTCTCTCTCGGTCTCTCTCTCTCTCTCTCTCTCGGTCTCTCTCTCTCAGTCTCTCTCGGTATCTCTCCCTCTGTCTCTCGGTCTCTCTCAGTCTCTCTCTCTCGGTCCCTCTCGGTCCCTCGGTTCTTCTCTCTCTCTCTTGGTCCCTTTCTCTCGGTCTCGGTGTCTCTCTCTCTCTCTCGGTCTCTCTCTCTCTCTCTCTCTCGGTCTCGGTCTCTCTCTCGGTCTCGGTCTCTCTCTCTCTCTCGGTCTCTCTCTCTTGGTCTCGGTCTCTCTGTCTAGGTCTCTCTTGGTCTCTCTCTCGGAATCTCTCTCGGTCTCTCTCTCTCTCAGTCTCTCTCAGTCCCTCGGTCCCTCTCTCTTGGTCCCTCTCTCTCTCTCTCGCTCCCTCTCTCTCGTTCCCTCTCTCTCGCTCCCTCTCTCTCAGTCTCTCTCTTTCGGTCCCTCTCCGTCTCGGTCTCGCTCTCGGTCTCTCTCTCGGTCTCTCTCTCGGTCTCTCTCTCGGTCTCGGTCTCTCTCTCGGTCTCGGTCTCTCGGTCCCTCTCTCGGTCCCTCTCTCTCTCTCGGTCCCTCTCTCTCTCTCGGTCCCTCTCTCGATCCCGCTCTCTCTCTTGTTCTCTCGGTCTCTCTCTCTAGATCTCGGTCTCTCTCTTGGTCTCTCTCTCTCTCGGTCCCTCTCTCTCTCTCTCTCTCTCGGTCTCTCTCTCTCAGTCTCTCTCGGTATCTCTCCCTCGGTCTCTCGGTCTCTCTCGGTCTCTCTCAGTCTCTCTCTCTCGGTCCCTCTCGGTCCCTCGGTTCTTCTCTCTCTCTCTTGGTCCCTCTCTCTCGGTCTCGGTCTCTCTCTCTCTCTCAGTCTCGGTCTCTCTCGGTCTCGGTCTCTCTTTCTCTCTCTCTCTCGGTCCCTCGGTCTCTCTCTCACGGTCTCGGTCTCTCTCTTGGTCGCTCGGTCTCTCTCTCTCTCTCTCTCGGTCCCTCGTTCTCTCTCTCTCTCGGTCCCTCGGTCTCTCTCTCTCTCTCAGTCCCTCGGTCTCTCTCTCTCTCTCGGTCTCTCTCATCTCGGTCTCTCTCTCTCTCGGTCCCTCTCTCTCGGTCCCTCTCGGTCTCTCTCTCCGTCTCGGTGTCTCTCTCTCGGTCTCAGTCTCTCGGTCTATCTCTCAGTCTCAGTCTCTCTTGGTCCCTCTCTCTCAGTCCCTCCCTCTCGCTCCCTCTCACTCTCTCTCTCTCTCAGTCTCTCTCTCTCCCGATCTCTCTGTCTCTCGGTCCCTCGGTCTCTCTCTCTCTCTCTCGGTCCCTCAGTCTCTCTCTCTTTCTCTCGGTCCCTCGGTCTCTCTCTCTCTCTCTCTCTCGGTCCCTCGGTCTCTCTCTCACGGTCTCGGTCTCTCTCTTGGTCTCTCGGACTCTCTCTCTCTCTCGGTCCCTCGTTCTCTCTCTCTCTCTCAGTCCCTCGGTCACTCTCTCTCTCTCGGTCTCTCTCTCTCTCTCTCTATCTCGGTCTCTCTCTCTCTCTCTCTGTCTCTCTCTCTCTCGGTCTCTATCTCTCTCTCGGTCTCTCTCTCTCTCGGTCTCTTGGTCTCTCTCTCTCTCGGTCTCTCTCTCTCTTGGTCTCTCTCAGTCCCTCGGTCCCTCTCTCTTGGTCCCTCTCTCTCTCTCTCGCTCCCTCTCTCTCGCTCCCTCTCTCTCAGTCTCTCTCTTTCGGTCCCTCTCCGTCTCGGTCTCTCCGTCTCGGTCTCTCTCTCGGTCCGTCTCTCGGTCCTGCTCTCTCTCTCGGTCTCTCTCTCGGTCTCGGTCTCTCTCTCGGTCTCTCTCTCTCTCAGTCTCTCTCTCTCTCAGTCTCTCTCTCTCTCTCGGTCTCTCTCTCGGTCTCGGTCTGTCTCTCGGTCCCTCTCTCTCTTTCGGTCCCTCTCTCGGTCCCTCTCTCTCTCTCGGTCCCTCTCTCGGTCCCTCTATAGGTCTCTCTCTCGGTCTCGGTCCCTCTCTCTCTCTCTCTCTCTCTCTCAGTCTCTCTCTCTCTCTCTGTCTCGGTCTCTCTCTCTCTCTCTCTCTGTCTCTCTGTCTCTCTCTCTCTCGGTCTCTCTCTCTCTCTCGGTCTCTCTCTCTCTCGGTCTCTTGGTCTCTCTCTCTCTCGGTCTCTCTCTCTCTTGGTCTCTCTCAGTCCCTCGGTCCCTCTCTCTCGGTCCCTCTCTCTCTCTCTCGCACCCTCTCTCTCGCTCCCTCTCTCTCGCTCCCTCTCTCTCGGTCTCTCTCTTTCTGTCCCTCTCCGTCTCGGTCTCTCTCTCCGTCTCGGTCTCTCTCTCGGTCTCTCTCTCGGTCTCTCTCTCGATCTCGGTCTCTCTCTCGGTCTCGGTCTCTCGGTCCCTCTCTCGGTCCCTCTCTCTCTCTCGGTCCCTCTCTCTCTCGGTCCCTCTCTCTCTCTCGGTCCCTCTCTCGATCCCGCTCTCTCTCTCGTTCTCTCGGTCTCGGTCTCTCTCTCTCTCGGTCTCTCTCTCTCGGTCTCTCTCTCGGTCTCTCTCTCTCTCGGTCTCTCTCTCGGTCTCGGTCTCTCTCTCTCTCGGTCTCTCTCTCTCTCGGTCTCTCGGTCTCCCTCAGTCTCTCTCTCTCGGTCCCTCTTGGTCCCTCGGTTCTTCTATCTCTCTCTTGGTCCCTCTCTCTCGGTCCCTCTCGGTCTCTCTCTCTCTCTGGGTCTCGGTCTCTCTCTCGGTCTCAGTCTCTCTCTCTCTCTCGGTCTCGGTATCTCTCTCTGTCTCGGTCCCTCTCTCTCTCTCTGTCTCTCTCTCTCTCTCTCTCTCGGTCTCTCTCTCTCAGTCTCTCTCGGTATCTCTCCCTCAGTCTTTCGGTCTCTCTCAGTCTCTCTCTCTCGGTCCCTCTCGGTCCCTCGGTTCTTCTCTCTCTCTCTTGGTCCCTCTCTCTCGGTCTCGGTCTCGGTCTCTCTCTCTCTCGGTCTCGGTCTCTCTCTCTCTCTCTCGGTCTCGGTCTCTCTCTCGGTCTCTCTCTCTCTCTCGGTCTCTCTCTCTCGGTCTCGGTCTCTCTCTCTCTCTCTCGGTCTCTCTCTCTTGGTCTCGGTCTCTCTCTCTGTCTAGGTCTCTCTTGGTCTCTCTCTCGGAATCTCTCTCGGTCTCTCTCTCTCTCGGTCTCTCTCAGTCCCTCGGTCCCTCTCTCTTGGTCCCTCTCTCTCTCTCTTGCTCCCTCTCTCTCGCTCCCTCTCTCTCGCTCCCTCTCTCTCAGTCTCTCTCTTTCGGTCCCTCTCCGTCTCGGTCTCTCTCTCGGTCTCTCTCTCAGTCTCTCTCTCGGTCTCGGTCTCTCTCTCGGTCTCGGTGTCTCTCTCTCTCTCTCGGTCTCTCTCTCTCTCTCTCTCTCGGTCTCGGTCTCTCTCTCGGTCTCGGTCTCTCTCTCTCTCTCTCGGTCTCGGTCTCTCTCTCGGTCTCTCTCTCTCGGTCTCTCTCTCTCGGTCTCGGTCTCTCTCTCTCTCTCTCGGTCTCTCTCTCTTGGTCTCGGTCTCTCTCTCTGTCTAGGTCTCTCTTGGTCTCTCTCTCGGAATCTCTCTCGGTCTCTCTCTCTCTCGGTCTCTCTCAGTCCCTCGGTCCCTCTCTCTTGGTCCCTCTCTCTCTCTCTCGCTCCCTCTCTCTCGCTCCCTCTCTCTCAGTCTCTCTCTTTCGGTCCCTCTCCGTCTCGGTCTCGCTCTCGGTCTCTCTCTCGGTCTCTCTCTCGGTCTCTCTCTCGGTCTCGGTCTCTCTCTCGGTCTCGGTGTCTCGGTCCCTCTCTCGGTCCCTCTCTCTCTCTCGGTCCCTCTCTCTCTCTCGGTCCCTCTCTCGATCCCGCTCTCTCTCTTGTTCTCTCGGTCTCTCTCTCTCGGTCTCGGTCTCTCTCTTGGTCCCTCTCTCTCGGTCTCGGTGTCTCTCTCTCTCTCTCGGTCTCGGTCTCTCTCAGTCTCGGTCTCTCTCTCGGTCTCGGTCTCTCTCTCTCTCTCGGTCTCTCTCTCTCTCTCGGTCTCTCTCTCTCGGTCTCGGTCTCTCTCTCTGTCTAGGTCTCTCTCGGTCTCTCTCTCTCAGTCTCTCTCGGTGTCTCTCCCTCTGTCTCTCGGTCTCTCTCTCTCTCTCTCTCTCGGTCTCTCTCTCTCTCTCTCTCTCGGTCTCGGTCTCTCTCTCTCTCTCGGTCTCTCTCTCTTGGTCTCGGTCTCTCTGTCTAGGTCTCTCTTGGTCTCTCTCTCGGAACCTCTCTCGGTCTCTCTCTCTCTCAGTCTCTCTCAGTCCCTCGGTCCCTCTCTCTTGGTCCCTCTCTCTCTCTCTCGCTCCCTCTCTCTCGCTCCCTCTCTCTCGCTCCCTCTCTCTCAGTCTCTCTCTTTCGGTCCCTCTCCGTCTCGGTCTCGCTCTCGGTCTCTCTCTCGGTCTCTCTCTCGGTCTCTCTCTCGTTCTCGGTCTCTCTCTCGGTCTCGGTCTCTCGGTCCCTCTCTCGGTCCCTCTCTCTCTCTCGGTCCCTCTCTCTCTTGGTCCCTCTCTCTATCCCGCTCTCTCTCTTGTTCTCTCGGTCTCTCTCTCTCGGTCTCGGTCTCTCTCTTGGTCTCTCTCTCTCTCGGTCCCTCTCTCTCTCTCTCTCTCTCGGTCTCTCTCTCTCAGTCTCTCTCGGTATCTCTCCCTCGGTCTCTCGGTCTCTCTCGGTCTCTCTCAGTCTCTCTCTCTCGGTCCCTCTCGGTCCCTCAGTTCTTCTCTCTCTCTCTTGGTCCCTCTCTCTCGGTCTCGGTCTCTCTCTCTCTCTCAGTCTCGGTCTCTCTCTCTCGGTCTCGGTCTCTCTTTCTCTCTCTCTCTCGGTCCCTCGGTCTCTCTCTCACGGTCTCGGTCTCTCTTTCTCTCTCTCTCTCGGTCCCTCGGTCTCTCTCTCACGGTCTCGGTCTCTCTCTTGGTCTCTCGGTCTCTCTCTCTCTCTCTCTCTCGGTCCCTCGGACTCTCTCTCTCTCTCAGTCCCTCGTTCTCTCTCTCTCTCGGTCCCTTGGTCTCTCTCTCTCTCTCAGTCCCTCGGTCTCTCTCATCTCGGTCTCTCTCTCTCTCGGTCCCTCTCTCTCGGTCCCTCTCGGTCTCTCTCTCCGTCTCAGTGTCTCTCTCTCGGTCTCGGTCTCTCGGTCTATCTCTCAGTCTCAGTCTCTCTTGGTCCCTCTCTCTCAGTCCCTCCCTCTAGGTACCTCTCACTCTCTCTCTCTCTCGGTCTCTCTCTCTCCCGATCTCTCTGTCTCTCGGTCCCTCGGTCTCTCTCTCTCTCTCTCGGTCCATCAGTCTCTCTCTCTTTCTCTCGGTCCCTCGGTCTCTCTCTCTCTCTCTCTCTCGGTCCCTCGGCCTCTCTCTCTCGGTCTCTCTCTCTCGGTCTCGGTCTCTCTCTCTCTCTCTCGGTCTCTCTCTCTTGGTCTCGGTCTCTCTCTCTGTCTAGGTCTCTCTTGGTCTCTCTCTCGGAATCTCTCTCGGTCTCTCTCTCTCTCGGTCTCTCTCAGTCCCTCGGTCCCTCTCTCTTGGTCCCTCTCTCTCTCTCTCGCTCCCTCTCTCTCGCTCCCTCTCTCTCAGTCTCTCTCTTTCGGTCCCTCTCCGTCTCGGTCTCGCTCTCGGTCTCTCTCTCGGTCTCTCTCTCGGTCTCTCTCTCGGTCTCGGTCTCTCTCTCGGTCTCGGTGTCTCGGTCCCTCTCTCGGTCCCTCTCTCTCTCTCGGTCCCTCTCTCTCTCTCGGTCCCTCTCTCGATCCCGCTCTCTCTCTTGTTCTCTCGGTCTCTCTCTCTCGGTCTCGGTCTCTCTCTTGGTCCCTCTCTCTCGGTCTCGGTGTCTCTCTCTCTCTCTCGGTCTCGGTCTCTCTCAGCCTCGGTCTCTCTCTCGGTCTCAGTCTCTCGGTCTATCTCTCAGTCTCAGTCTCTCTTGGTCCCTCTCTCTCAGTCCCTCCCTCTAGGTACCTCTCACTCTCTCTCTCTCTCGGTCTCTCTCTCTCCCGATCTCTCTGTCTCTCGGTCCCTCGGTCTCTCTCTCTCTCTCTCGGTCCCTCAGTCTCTCTCTCTTTCTCTCGGTCCCTCGGTCTCTCTCTCTCTCTCTCTCTCGGTCCCTCGGTCTCTCTCTCTCGGTCTCTCTCTCTCGGTCTCGGTCTCTCTCTCTCTCTCTCGGTCTCGATCTCTTGGTCTCGGTCTCTCTCTCTGTCTAGGTCTCTCTTGGTCTCTCTCTCGGAATCTCTCTCGGTCTCTCTCTCTCTCGGTCTCTCTCAGTCCCTCGGTCCCTCTCTCTTGGTCCCTCTCTCTCTCTCTCGCTCCCTCTCTCTCGCTCCCTCTCTCTCAGTCTCTCTCTTTCGGTCCCTCTCCGTCTCGGTCTCGCTCTCGGTCTCTCTCTCGGTCTCTCTCTCGGTCTCTCTCTCGGTCTCGGTCTCTCTCTCGGTCTCGGTGTCTCGGTCCCTCTCTCGGTCCCTCTCTCTCTCTCGGTCCCTCTCTCTCTCTCGGTCCCTCTCTCGATCCCGCTCTCTCTCTTGTTCTCTCGGTCTCTCTCTCTCGGTCTCGGTCTCTCTCTTGGTCCCTCTCTCTCGGTCTCGGTGTCTCTCTCTCTCTCTCGGTCTCGGTCTCTCTCAGTCTCGGTCTCTCTCTCGGTCTCGGTCTCTCTCTCTCTCTCGGTCTCTCTCTCTCTCTCGGTCTCTCTCTCTCGGTCTCGGTCTCTCTCTCTGTCTAGGTCTCTCTCGGTCTCTCTCTCTCAGTCTCTCTCGGTGTCTCTCCCTCTGTCTCTCGGTCTCTCTCATTCTCTCTCTCTCGGTCCCTCTCGGTCCCTCGGTTCTTCTCTCTCTCTTGGTCCCTTTCTCTCGGTCTCGGTGTCTCTCTCTCTCTCTCTCTCTCGGTCCCTCTCTCTCTCTCTCTCTCTCGGTCTCTCTCTCTCAGTCTCTCTCGGTATCTCTCCCTCGGTCTCTCGGTCTCTCTCGGTCTCTCTCAGTCTCTCTCTCTCGGTCCCTCTCGGTCCCTCGGTTCTTCTCTCTCTCTCTTGGTCCCTCTCTCTCGGTCTCGGTCTCTCTCTCTCTCTCAGTCTCGGTCTCTCTCTCTCGGTCTCGGTCTCTCTTTCTCTCTCTCTCTCGGTCCCTCGGTCTCTCTCTCACGGTCTCGGTCTCTCTTTCTCTCTCTCTCTCGGACCCTCGGTCTCTCTCTCTCTCTCTCTCGGTCCCTCGGACTCTCTCTCTCTCTCAGTCCCTCGTTCTCTCTCTCTCTCGGTCCCTTGGTCTCTCTCTCTCTCTCAGTCCCTCGGTCTCTCTCTCTCTCTCGGTCTCTCTCATCTCGGTCTCTCTCTCTCTCGGTCCCTCTCTCTCGGTCCCTCTCGGTCTCTCTCTCCGTCTCAGTGTCTCTCTCTCGGTCTCGGTCTCTCGGTCTATCTCTCAGTCTCAGTCTCTCTTGGTCCCTCTCTCTCAGTCCCTCCCTCTAGGTACCTCTCTCTCTCTCTCTCTCTCGGTCTCTCTCTCTCCCGATCTCTCTGTCTCTCGGTCCCTCGGTCTCTCTCTCTCTCTCTCGGTCCCTCAGTCTCTCTCTCTTTCTCTCGGTCCCTCGGTCTCTCTCTCTCTCTCTCTCTCGGTCCCTCGGTCTCTCTCTCACGGTGTCGGTCTCTCTCTTGGTCTCTCGGACTCTCTCTCTCTCTCGGTCCCTCTTTCTCTCTCTCTCTCTCTCTCTCTCAGTCCCTCGGTCCCTCTCTCTCTCTCGGTCTCTCTCTCTCTCTCTCTCTCTCGGTCCCTCTCTCGATCCCGCTCTCTCTCTTGTTCTCTCGGTCTCTCTCTCTCGGTCTCGGTCTCTCTCTTGGTCTCTCCCTCTCTCGGTCCCTCTCTCTCTCTCTCTCTCTCGGTCTCTCTCTCTCAGTCTCTCTCGGTATCTCTCCCTCTGTCTCTCGGTCTCTCTCGGTCTCTCTCAGTCTCTCTCTCTCGGTCCCTCTCGGTCCCTCGGTTCTTCTCTCTCTCTCTTGGTCCCTCTCTCTCGGTCTCGGTCTCTCTCTCTCTCTCAGTCTCGGTCTCTCTCTCTCGGTCTCGGTCTCTCTTTCTCTCTCTCTCTCGGTCCCTCGGTCTCTCTCTCACGGTCTCGGTCTCTCTCTTGGTCTCTCGGTCTCTCTCTCTCTCTCTCTCGGTCCCTCGGACTCTCTCTCTCTCTCGGTCCCTCGTTCTCTCTCTCTCTTGGTCCCTCGGTCTCTCTCTCTCTCTCAGTCCCTCGGTCTCTCTCTCTCTCTCGGTCTCTCTCATCTCGGTCTCTCTCTCTCTCGGTCCCTCTCTCTCGGTCCCTCTCGGTCTCTCTCTCCGTCTCGGTGTCTCTCTCTCGGTCTCAGTCTCTCGGTCTATCTCTCAGTCTCAGTCTCTCTTGGTCCCTCTCTCTCAGTCCCTCCCTCTAGGTACCTCTCACTCTCTTTCTCTCTCGGTCCCTCTCTCGATCCCGCTCTCTCTCTTGTTCTCTCGGTCTCTCTCTCTCGTTCTCGGTCTCTCTCTTGGTCTCTCTCTCTCTCGGTCTCTCTCTCGGTCTCGGTCTCTCTCTCTCTCGGTCTCTCTCTCTCGGGATCTCTCCCTCGGTCTCTCGGTCTCCCTCAGTCTCTCTCTCTCGGTCCCTCTCGGTCCCTCGGTTCTTCTATCTCTCTCTTGGTCCCTCTCTCTCAGTCCCTCTCGGTCTCTCTCTCTCTCTGGGTCTCGGTCTCTCTCTCGGTCTCAGTCTCTCTCTCGGTCTCGGTCTCTCTCTCTCTCTCTCGGTCTCTCTCTCTCAGTCTCTCTCGGTATCTCTCCCTCGGTCTCTCGGTCTCTCTCAGTCTCTCTCTCTCGGTCCCTCTCGGTCCCTCGGTTCTTCTCTCTCTCTCTTGGTCCCTCTCTCTCGGTTTCGTTGTCTCTCTCTCTCTCTCGGTCTTGGTCTCTCTCTCTCTCTCAGTCTCGGTCTCTCTCTCTTGGTCTCGGTCTCTCTCTCGGTCTCGGTCTCTCTCTCTCTCTCTCTCTCTCGGTCTCTCTCTCTCGGTCTCGGTCTCTCTCTCTGTCTAGGTCTCTCTCGGTCTCTCTCTCGGAATCTGTCTCGGTCTCTCTCTCTCTCGGTCTCTCTCAGTCCCTCAGTCCCTCTCTCTTGGTCCCTGTCTCTCTCTCTCGTTCCCTCTCTCTCGCTCCCTCTCTCTCAGTCTCTCTCTTTGGGTCCCTCTCCGTCTCGGTCTCTCTCTCGGTCTCTCTCTCGGTCTCGGTCTCTCGGTCCCTCTCTCGGTCCCTCTCTCTCTCTCGGTCCCTCTCTCTCTCGGTCCCTCTCTCTCTCTCGGTCCCTCTCTCGATCCCGCTCTCTCTCTTGTTCTCTCGGTCTCTCTCTCTCGGTCTCGGTCTCTCTCTTGGTCTCTCTCTCTCTCGGTCTCTCTCTCGGTCTCGGTCTCTCTCTCTCTCGGTCTCTCTCTTTCGGGATCTCTCCCTCGGTCTCTCGGCCTGCCTCAGTCTCTCTCTCTCGGTCCCTCTCGGTCCCTCGGTTCTTCTATCTCTCTCTTGGTCCCTCTCTCTCAGTCCCTCTCGGTCTCTCTCTCTCTCTGGGTCTCGGTCTCTCTCTCGGTCTCAGTCTCTCTCTCGGTCTCGGTCTCTCTCTCGGTCTCGGTCCCTCTCTCTCTCTCTCTCTCTCTCGGTCTCTCTCTCTCAGTCTCTCTCGGTATCTCTCCCTCGGTCTCTCGGTCTCTCTCAGTCTCTCTCTCTCGGTCCCTCTCGGTCCCTCGGTTCTTCTCTCTCTCTCTTAGTCCCTCTCTCTCGGTCTCGGTGTCTCTCTCTCTCTCTCGGTCTCGGTCTCTCTCTCTCTCTCAGTCTCGGTCACTCTCTCTCGGTCTCGGTCTCTCTCTCTCTCTCTCTCTCGCTCCCTCGGTCTCTCTCTCACGGTCTCAGTCTCTCTCTTGGTCTCTCGGTCTCTCTCTCTCGGTCTCTCTCGGTCTCTCTCTCTCTCTCTCTCGGTCTCTCTCTCTCTCTCTCTCAGTCCCTCGGACTCTCTCTCTCTCTCGGTACCTCGTTCTCTCTCTCTCTCGGTCCCTCGGTCTCTCTCTCTCTCTCTCTCTCTCGGTGTCTCTCTCGTTCTCTCCCTCTCAGTCTCGGTCTCTCGGTCACTCTCATGGTCTCGGTCTCGGTCTGTCTCTCGGTCTCGGTCTCTCTCTCTCTCTCTTGGTCTCGGACATTCTCTCTCGGTCACTCGGTCTCTCTCTCGGTCCCTCGGTCTCTCTCTCTCTCTCTCTCGGTCCCTCGGTCTCTCTCTCTCTCAGTCCCTCGGTCTCTCTCTCTCTCTCGGTCCCTCGGTCTCTTTCTCTGTCTCGGTCCCTCGTTCCCTCTCTCTCTCTTTCGGTCCCTCTCTCTGTCGGTCCCTCGGTCTCTCTCTCTCTCTCTCTCGGTCCCTCGGTCTCTCTCTCTCTCAGTCCCTAGGTCTCTCTCTCTCTCGGTCCCTCAGTCTCTCTCTCTTTCTCTCGGTCCCTCTGTCTCTCTCTCTCTCTCTCTCTCTCGGTCCCTCAGGCTCTCTCTCTCTCTCGGTCCCTCGTTCTCTCTCTCTCTCGGTCCCTCGGTCTCTCTCTCTCTCTCTCTCAGTCCCTCGGTCTCTCTCTCTTTCTCGGTCTCTCTTTCTCTCAGTGCCTCGGTCCCTCTCTCTCGGTCCCTCCCTCTCTCTCTCGGTCCCTCTCTCTCGGTCCCTCTCGGTCTCTCTCTCTGTCTCGGTGTCTCTCTCTCTGACTCGGTCTCTCGGTCTCTCTCTCAGTCTCAGTCTCTCTCGGTCTCTCTCTCGGTCTCTCTCGGTCCCTCTCTCTCAGTCCTCCCCTCTTGGTCCCTCTCACGCTCTCTCTCTCTCTCTTGGTCTCTCTCTCTCCCGATCTCTCTGTCTTTCGGTCCCTCGGTCTCTCTCTCTCACAGTCTTGGTCTCTCTCTTGGTCTCTCAGTCTCTCTCGGTCTCTCTCGGTCTCTCTCTCTCTCTCTCTCTCTCGTTCTCTCTCTCTCAGTCTCGGTCTCGGTCTGTCTCTCTGTCAAGGTCTCTCTCTCTCTCTCTTGGTCTCGGACATTCTCTCTCGGTCACTCGGTCTCTCTCTCGGTCCCTCGGTCTCTCTCTCTCTCTCTCTCTCTCGGTCCCTCGGTCTCTCTCTCTCTCGGTCCCTTGGTCTCTCTCTCTCCCGGTCCCTCGGTCTCTCTCTCTCTCTCGGTCCCTCTCTCTCTCTTTCGGTCCCTCTCTCTCGGTCCCTCTCGGTCTCTCGGTCTATCTCTCAGTCTCAGTCTCTCTCGGTCCCTCTCTCTCAGTCCCTCCCTCTAGGTACCTCTCACTCTCTCTCTCTCTCAGTCTCTCTCTCTCCCGATCTCTCTGTCTCTCGGTCCCTCGGTCTCTCTCTCTCTCGGTCCCTCAGTCTCTCTCTCTTTCTCTCGGTCCCTCGGTCTATCTCTCTCTCTCTCTCACGGTCCCTCGGTCTCTCTCTCACGGTCTCGGTCTCTCTCTTGGTCTCTCGGTCTCTCTCTCTCGGTCTCTCTCGGTCTCTCTCTCTCTCTCTCTCGGTCCCTCGGACTCTCTCTCTCTCTCGGTCCCTCGTTCTCTCTCTCTCTCGGTCCCTCGGTCTCTCTCTCTCTCTCGGTCTCTCTCATCTCTGTCTCTCTCTCTCGGTGCCTCGGTCCCTGTCTCTCGGTCCCTCTCTCTCTCTCTCGGTCCCTCTCTCTCTCTCTCGGTCCCTCTCGGTCTCTCTCTCAGTCTCAGTCTCTCTCGGTCTCTCTCTCTCTGTCTCGGTCCCTCAGTCTCTCCCTCTCTCTCTCGGTCCCTCGGTCTCTCTCTCTCTCTCTCTCTCTCTCTCGGTCTCTCTCTCTCACAGTCTTGGTCTCTCTCTTGGTCTCTTGGTCTCTCGGTCTCTCTCGGTCTCTCTCGGTCTCTCTCTCTCTCTCTCTCTCTCTCGTTATCTCTCTCTCAGTCTCGGACTCGGTCTGTCTCTCGGTCAAGGTCTATCTCTCTCTCTCTCTCTCAGTCTCGGACATTCTCGGTCACTCGGTCTCTCTCTCGGTCCCTCTCCTGCTCTCTCTCTCTCTCTCTCGGTCTCTCTCTCTCTCTCTCTCTCGGTCTCGGTCTCTCTCTCTCTCTCGGTCTCTCTCTCTTGGTCTCGGTCTCTCTGTCTAGGTCTCTCTTGGTCTCTCTCTCGGAACCTCTCTCGGTCTCTCTCTCTCTCAGTCTCTCTCAGTCCCTCGGTCCCTCTCTCTTGGTCCCTCTCTCTCTCTCTCGCTCCCTCTCTCTCGCTCCCTCTCTCTCGCTCCCTCTCTCTCAGTCTCTCTCTTTCGGTCCCTCTCCGTCTCGGTCTCGCTCTCGGTCTCTCTCTCGGTCTCTCTCTCGGTCTCTCTCTCGTTCTCGGTCTCTCTCTCGGTCTCGGTCTCTCGGTCCCTCTCTCGGTCCCTCTCTCTCTCTCGGTCCCTCTCTCTCTTGGTCCCTCTCTCTATCCCGCTCTCTCTCTTGTTCTCTCGGTCTCTCTCTCTCGGTCTCGGTCTCTCTCTTGGTCTCTCTCTCTCTCGGTCCCTCTCTCTCTCTCTCTCTCTCGGTCTCTCTCTCTCAGTCTCTCTCGGTATCTCTCCCTCGGTCTCTCGGTCTCTCTCGGTCTCTCTCAGTCTCTCTCTCTCGGTCCCTCTCGGTCCCTCAGTTCTTCTCTCTCTCTCTTGGTCCCTCTCTCTCGGTCTCGGTCTCTCTCTCTCTCTCAGTCTCGGTCTCTCTCTCTCGGTCTCGGTCTCTCTTTCTCTCTCTCTCTCGGTCCCTCGGTCTCTCTCTCACGGTCTCGGTCTCTCTTTCTCTCTCTCTCTCGGTCCCTCGGTCTCTCTCTCACGGTCTCGGTCTCTCTCTTGGTCTCTCGGTCTCTCTCTCTCTCTCTCTCTCGGTCCCTCGGACTCTCTCTCTCTCTCAGTCCCTCGTTCTCTCTCTCTCTCGGTCCCTTGGTCTCTCTCTCTCTCTCAGTCCCTCGGTCTCTCTCTCTCTCTCGGTCTCTCTCATCTCGGTCTCTCTCTCTCTCGGTCCCTCTCTCTCGGTCCCTCTCGGTCTCTCTCTCCGTCTCAGTGTCTCTCTCTCGGTCTCGGTCTCTCGGTCTATCTCTCAGTCTCAGTCTCTCTTGGTCCCTCTCTCTCAGTCCCTCCCTCTAGGTACCTCTCACTCTCTCTCTCTCTCGGTCTCTCTCTCTCCCGATCTCTCTGTCTCTCGGTCCCTCGGTCTCTCTCTCTCTCTCTCGGTCCATCAGTCTCTCTCTCTTTCTCTCGGTCCCTCGGTCTCTCTCTCTCTCTCTCTCTCGGTCCCTCGGCCTCTCTCTCTCGGTCTCTCTCTCTCGGTCTCGGTCTCTCTCTCTCTCTCTCGGTCTCTCTCTCTTGGTCTCGGTCTCTCTCTCTGTCTAGGTCTCTCTTGGTCTCTCTCTCGGAATCTCTCTCGGTCTCTCTCTCTCTCGGTCTCTCTCAGTCCCTCGGTCCCTCTCTCTTGGTCCCTCTCTCTCTCTCTCGCTCCCTCTCTCTCGCTCCCTCTCTCTCAGTCTCTCTCTTTCGGTCCCTCTCCGTCTCGGTCTCGCTCTCGGTCTCTCTCTCGGTCTCTCTCTCGGTCTCTCTCTCGGTCTCGGTCTCTCTCTCGGTCTCGGTGTCTCGGTCCCTCTCTCGGTCCCTCTCTCTCTCTCGGTCCCTCTCTCTCTCTCGGTCCCTCTCTCGATCCCGCTCTCTCTCTTGTTCTCTCGGTCTCTCTCTCTCGGTCTCGGTCTCTCTCTTGGTCCCTCTCTCTCGGTCTCGGTGTCTCTCTCTCTCTCTCGGTCTCGGTCTCTCTCAGCCTCGGTCTCTCTCTCGGTCTCAGTCTCTCGGTCTATCTCTCAGTCTCAGTCTCTCTTGGTCCCTCTCTCTCAGTCCCTCCCTCTAGGTACCTCTCACTCTCTCTCTCTCTCGGTCTCTCTCTCTCCCGATCTCTCTGTCTCTCGGTCCCTCGGTCTCTCTCTCTCTCTCTCGGTCCCTCAGTCTCTCTCTCTTTCTCTCGGTCCCTCGGTCTCTCTCTCTCTCTCTCTCTCGGTCCCTCGGTCTCTCTCTCTCGGTCTCTCTCTCTCGGTCTCGGTCTCTCTCTCTCTCTCTCGGTCTCGATCTCTTGGTCTCGGTCTCTCTCTCTGTCTAGGTCTCTCTTGGTCTCTCTCTCGGAATCTCTCTCGGTCTCTCTCTCTCTCGGTCTCTCTCAGTCCCTCGGTCCCTCTCTCTTGGTCCCTCTCTCTCTCTCTCGCTCCCTCTCTCTCGCTCCCTCTCTCTCAGTCTCTCTCTTTCGGTCCCTCTCCGTCTCGGTCTCGCTCTCGGTCTCTCTCTCGGTCTCTCTCTCGGTCTCTCTCTCGGTCTCGGTCTCTCTCTCGGTCTCGGTGTCTCGGTCCCTCTCTCGGTCCCTCTCTCTCTCTCGGTCCCTCTCTCTCTCTTGGTCCCTCTCTCGATCCCGCTCTCTCTCTTGTTCTCTCGGTCTCTCTCTCTCGGTCTCGGTCTCTCTCTTGGTCCCTCTCTCTCGGTCTCGGTGTCTCTCTCTCTCTCTCGGTCTCGGTCTCTCTCAGTCTCGGTCTCTCTCTCGGTCTCGGTCTCTCTCTCTCTCTCGGTCTCTCTCTCTCTCTCGGTCTCTCTCTCTCGGTCTCGGTCTCTCTCTCTGTCTAGGTCTCTCTCGGTCTCTCTCTCTCAGTCTCTCTCGGTGTCTCTCCCTCTGTCTCTCGGTCTCTCTCATTCTCTCTCTCTCGGTCCCTCTCGGTCCCTCGGTTCTTCTCTCTCTCTTGGTCCCTTTCTCTCGGTCTCGGTGTCTCTCTCTCTCTCTCTCTCTCGGTCTCTCTCTCTCTCTCTCTCGGTCTCGGTCTCTCTCTCGGTCTCGGTCTCTCTCTCTCTCTCGGTCTCTCTCTCTTGGTCTCGGTCTCTCTGTCTAGGTCTCTCTTGGTCTCTCTCTCGGAATCTCTCTCGGTCTCTCTCTCTCTCGGTCTCTCTCCGTCCCTCGGTCCCTCTCTCTTGGTCCCTCTCTCTCTCTCTCGCTCCCTCTCTCTCGCTCCCTCTCTCTCGCTCCCTCTCTCTCAGTCTCTCTCTTTCGGTCCCTCTCCGTCTCGGTCTCGCTCTCGGTCTCTCTCTCGGTCTCTCTCTCGGTCTCTCTCTCGTTCTCGGTCTCTCTCTCGGTCTCGGTCTCTCGGTCCCTCTCTCGGTCCCTCTCTCTCTCTCGGTCCCTCTCTCTCTTGGTCCCTCTCTCTATCCCGCTCTCTCTCTTGTTCTCTCGGTCTCTCTCTCTCGGTCTCGGTCTCTCTCTTGGTCTCTCTCTCTCTCGGTCCCTCTCTCTCTCTCTCTCTCTCGGTCTCTCTCTCTCAGTCTCTCTCGGTATCTCTCCCTCGGTCTCTCGGTCTCTCTCGGTCTCTCTCAGTCTCTCTCTCTCGGTCCCTCTCGGTCCCTCGGTTCTTCTCTCTCTCTCTTGGTCCCTCTCTCTCGGTCTCGGTCTCTCTCTCTCTCTCAGTCTCGGTCTCTCTCTCTCGGTCTCGGTCTCTCTTTCTCTCTCTCTCTCGGTCCCTCGGTCTCTCTCTCACGGTCTCGGTCTCTCTTTCTCTCTCTCTCTCGGTCCCTCGGTCTCTCTCTCACGGTCTCGGTCTCTCTCTTGGTCTCTCGGTCTCTCTCTCTCTCTCTCTCGGTCCCTCGGACTCTCTCTCTCTCTCAGTCCCTCGTTCTCTCTCTCTCTCGGTCCCTTGGTCTCTCTCTCTCTCTCAGTCCCTCGGTCTCTCTCTCTCTCTCGGTCTCTCTCATCTCGGTCTCTCTCTCTCTCGGTCCCTCTCTCTCGGTCCCTCTCGGTCTCTCTCTCCGTCTCAGTGTCTCTCTCTCGGTCTCGGTCTCTCGGTCTATCTCTCAGTCTCAGTCTCTCTTGGTCCCTCTCTCTCAGTCCCTCCCTCTAGGTACCTCTCACTCTCTCTCTCTCTCGGTCTCTCTCTCTCCCGATCTCTCTGTCTCTCGGTCCCTCGGTCTCTCTCTCTCTCTCTCGGTCCCTCAGTCTCTCTCTCTTTCTCTCGGTCCCTCGGTCTCTCTCTCTCTCTCTCTCTCGGTCCCTCGGTCTCTCTCTCACGGTGTCGGTCTCTCTCTTGGTCTCTCGGACTCTCTCTCTCTCTCGGTCCCTCGTTCTCTCTCTCTCTCTCTCTCTCTCTCTCTCAGTCCCTCGGTCCCTCTCTCTCTCTCGGTCTCTCTCTCTCTCTCTCTCTCTCGGTCCCTCTCTCGATCCCGCTCTCTCTCTTGTTCTCTCGGTCTCTCTCTCTCGGTCTCGGTCTCTCTCTTGGTCTCTCCCTCTCTCGGTCCCTCTCTCTCTCTCTCTCTCTCGGTCTCTCTCTCTCAGTCTCTCTCGGTATCTCTCCCTCTGTCTCTCGGTCTCTCTCGGTCTCTCTCAGTCTCTCTCTCTCGGTCCCTCTCGGTCCCTCGGTTCTTCTCTCTCTCTCTTGGTCCCTCTCTCTCGGTCTCGGTCTCTCTCTCTCTCTCAGTCTCGGTCTCTCTCTCTCGGTCTCGGTCTCTCTTTCTCTCTCTCTCTCGGTCCCTCGGTCTCTCTCTCACGGTCTCGGTCTCTCTCTTGGTCTCTCGGTCTCTCTCTCTCTCTCTCTCGGTCCCTCGGACTCTCTCTCTCTCTCGGTCCCTCGTTCTCTCTCTCTCTTGGTCCCTCGGTCTCTCTCTCTCTCTCAGTCCCTCGGTCTCTCTCTCTCTCTCGGTCTCTCTCATCTCGGTCTCTCTCTCTCTCGGTCCCTCTCTCTCGGTCCCTCTCGGTCTCTCTCTCCGTCTCGGTGTCTCTCTCTCGGTCTCAGTCTCTCGGTCTATCTCTCAGTCTCAGTCTCTCTTGGTCCCTCTCTCTCAGTCCCTCCCTCTAGGTACCTCTCACTCTCTCTCTCTCTCGGTCCCTCTCTCGATCCCGCTCTCTCTCTTGTTCTCTCGGTCTCTCTCTCTCGTTCTCGGTCTCTCTCTTGGTCTCTCTCTCTCTCGGTCTCTCTCTCGGTCTCGGTCTCTCTCTCTCTCGGTCTCTCTCTCTCGGGATCTCTCCCTCGGTCTCTCGGTCTCCCTCAGTCTCTCTCTCTCGGTCCCTCTCGGTCCCTCGGTTCTTCTATCTCTCTCTTGGTCCCTCTCTCTCAGTCCCTCTCGGTCTCTCTCTCTCTCTGGGTCTCGGTCTCTCTCTCGGTCTCAGTCTCTCTCTCGGTCTCGGTCTCTCTCTCTCTCTCTCGGTCTCTCTCTCTCAGTCTCTCTCGGTATCTCTCCCTCGGTCTCTCGGTCTCTCTCAGTCTCTCTCTCTCGGTCCCTCTCGGTCCCTCGGTTCTTCTCTCTCTCTCTTGGTCCCTCTCTCTCGGTTTCGTTGTCTCTCTCTCTCTCTCGGTCTTGGTCTCTCTCTCTCTCTCAGTCTCGGTCTCTCTCTCTTGGTCTCGGTCTCTCTCTCGGTCTCGGTCTCTCTCTCTCTCTCTCTCTCTCGGTCTCTCTCTCTCGGTCTCGGTCTCTCTCTCTGTCTAGGTCTCTCTCGGTCTCTCTCTCGGAATCTGTCTCGGTCTCTCTCTCTCTCGGTCTCTCTCAGTCCCTCAGTCCCTCTCTCTTGGTCCCTGTCTCTCTCTCTCGTTCCCTCTCTCTCGCTCCCTCTCTCTCAGTCTCTCTCTTTGGGTCCCTCTCCGTCTCGGTCTCTCTCTCGGTCTCTCTCTCGGTCTCGGTCTCTCGGTCCCTCTCTCGGTCCCTCTCTCTCTCTCGGTCCCTCTCTCTCTCGGTCCCTCTCTCTCTCTCGGTCCCTCTCTCGATCCCGCTCTCTCTCTTGTTCTCTCGGTCTCTCTCTCTCGGTCTCGGTCTCTCTCTTGGTCTCTCTCTCTCTCGGTCTCTCTCTCAGTCTCGGTCTCTCTCTCTCTCGGTCTCTCTCTTTCGGGATCTCTCCCTCGGTCTCTCGGCCTGCCTCAGTCTCTCTCTCTCGGTCCCTCTCGGTCCCTCGGTTCTTCTATCTCTCTCTTGGTCCCTCTCTCTCAGTCCCTCTCGGTCTCTCTCTCTCTCTGGGTCTCGGTCTCTCTCTCGGTCTCAGTCTCTCTCTCGGTCTCGGTCTCTCTCTCGGTCTCGGTCCCTCTCTCTCTCTCTCTCTCTCTCGGTCTCTCTCTCTCAGTCTCTCTCGGTATCTCTCCCTCGGTCTCTCGGTCTCTCTCAGTCTCTCTCTCTCGGTCCCTCTCGGTCCCTCGGTTCTTCTCTCTCTCTCTTAGTCCCTCTCTCTCGGTCTCGGTGTCTCTCTCTCTCTCTCGGTCTCGGTCTCTCTCTCTCTCTCAGTCTCGGTCACTCTCTCTCGGTCTCGGTCTCTCTCTCTCTCTCTCTCTCGCTCCCTCGGTCTCTCTCTCACGGTCTCAGTCTCTCTCTTGGTCTCTCGGTCTCTCTCTCTCGGTCTCTCTCGGTCTCTCTCTCTCTCTCTCTCGGTCTCTCTCTCTCTCTCTCTCAGTCCCTCGGACTCTCTCTCTCTCTCGGTACCTCGTTCTCTCTCTCTCTCGGTCCCTCGGTCTCTCTCTCTCTCTCTCTCTCTCGGTGTCTCTCTCGTTCTCTCCCTCTCAGTCTCGGTCTCTCGGTCACTCTCATGGTCTCGGTCTCGGTCTGTCTCTCGGTCTCGGTCTCTCTCTCTCTCTCTTGGTCTCGGACATTCTCTCTCGGTCACTCGGTCTCTCTCTCGGTCCCTCGGTCTCTCTCTCTCTCTCTCTCGGTCCCTCGGTCTCTCTCTCTCTCAGTCCCTCGGTCTCTCTCTCTCTCTCGGTCCCTCGGTCTCTCTCTCTGTCTCGGTCCCTCGTTCCCTCTCTCTCTCTTTCGGTCCCTCTCTCTGTCGGTCCCTCGGTCTCTCTCTCTCTCTCTCTCGGTCCCTCGGTCTCTCTCTCTCTCAGTCCCTAGGTCTCTCTCTCTCTCGGTCCCTCAGTCTCTCTCTCTTTCTCTCGGTCCCTCTGTCTCTCTCTCTCTCTCTCTCTCTCGGTCCCTCAGGCTCTCTCTCTCTCTCGGTCCCTCGTTCTCTCTCTCTCTCGGTCCCTCGGTCTCTCTCTCTCTCTCTCAGTCCCTCGGTCTCTCTCTCTTTCTCGGTCTCTCTTTCTCTCAGTGCCTCGGTCCCTCTCTCTCGGTCCCTCCCTCTCTCTCTCGGTCCCTCTCTCTCGGTCCCTCTCGGTCTCTCTCTCTGTCTCGGTGTCTCTCTCTCTGTCTCGGTCTCTCGGTCTCTCTCTCAGTCTCAGTCTCTCTCGGTCTCTCTCTCGGTCTCTCTCGGTCCCTCTCTCTCAGTCCTCCCCTCTTGGTCCCTCTCACGCTCTCTCTCTCTCTCTTGGTCTCTCTCTCTCCCGATCTCTCTGTCTTTCGGTCCCTCGGTCTCTCTCTCTCACAGTCTTGGTCTCTCTCTTGGTCTCTCAGTCTCTCTCGGTCTCTCTCGGTCTCTCTCTCTCTCTCTCTCTCTCGTTCTCTCTCTCTCAGTCTCGGTCTCGGTCTGTCTCTCTGTCAAGGTCTCTCTCTCTCTCTCTTGGTCTCGGACATTCTCTCTCGGTCACTCGGTCTCTCTCTCGGTCCCTCGGTCTCTCTCTCTCTCTCTCTCTCTCGGTCCCTCGGTCTCTCTCTCTCTCGGTCCCTTGGTCTCTCTCTCTCCCGGTCCCTCGGTCTCTCTCTCTCTCTCGGTCCCTCTCTCTCTCTTTCGGTCCCTCTCTCTCGGTCCCTCTCGGTCTCTCGGTCTATCTCTCAGTCTCAGTCTCTCTCGGTCCCTCTCTCTCAGTCCCTCCCTCTAGGTACCTCTCACTCTCTCTCTCTCTCAGTCTCTCTCTCTCCCGATCTCTCTGTCTCTCGGTCCCTCGGTCTCTCTCTCTCTCGGTCCCTCAGTCTCTCTCTCTTTCTCTCGGTCCCTCGGTCTATCTCTCTCTCTCTCTCACGGTCCCTCGGTCTCTCTCTCACGGTCTCGGTCTCTCTCTTGGTCTCTCGGTCTCTCTCTCTCGGTCTCTCTCGGTCTCTCTCTCTCTCTCTCTCGGTCCCTCGGACTCTCTCTCTCTCTCGGTCCCTCGTTCTCTCTCTCTCTCGGTCCCTCGGTCTCTCTCTCTCTCTCGGTCTCTCTCATCTCGGTCTCTCTCTCTCGGTGCCTCGGTCCCTGTCTCTCGGTCCCTCTCTCTCTCTCTCGGTCCCTCTCTCTCTCTCTCGGTCCCTCTCGGTCTCTCTCTCAGTCTCAGTCTCTCTCGGTCTCTCTCTCTCTGTCTCGGTCCCTCAGTCTCTCCCTCTCTCTCTCGGTCCCTCGGTCTCTCTCTCTCTCTCTCTCTCTCTCTCGGTCTCTCTCTCTCACAGTCTTGGTCTCTCTCTTGGTCTCTTGGTCTCTCGGTCTCTCTCGGTCTCTCTCGGTCTCTCTCTCTCTCTCTCTCTCTCTCGTTATCTCTCTCTCAGTCTCGGACTCGGTCTGTCTCTCGGTCAAGGTCTATCTCTCTCTCTCTCTCTCAGTCTCGGACATTCTCGGTCACTCGGTCTCTCTCTCGGTCCCTCTCCTGCTCTCTCTCTCTCTCTCTCGGTCTCTCTCTCTCCCGATCTCTCTGTCACTCGGTCCCTCGGTCTCTCTCTCTCTCTCTCGGTCCCTCAGTCTCTCCCTCTCTCTCTCGGTCCATCGGTCTCTCTCTCTCTCTCTCTCGGTCTCTCTCTCGTTCTCTCTCTCTCTCTCTCGGTCTTGGTCTCTCTCTCTCGTTCTCAGTCTCTCTCATGATCTTGGTCTCGGTCTCTCTCTTGGTCTCAGGCTCTCTCGGTCCCTCAGTCTCTCTCTCGGTCCCTCGGTCTCTCTCTCTCTCTCGGTCCCTCGCTATCTCGGTCCCTCGCTCTCTCGGTCCCTCTCTCTCTCTCTCGGTCCCTCGCTCTCTCTCTCTCTTGGTCCCTCGGTCTCTCTCGGTCCCTCTCTCTCTCTCTCTCTCTCTCTCTCTCGGTCCCTCGCTCTGTCTCTCTCCCGGTCCCTCTCTCGGTCTCTCTCTCGGTCCCTCGCTCTCTCTCTCGGTCTCTCTCTCTCGGTCAATCCCTCTCTCATCTCGGTCTCTCTCTCTCTTGGTCCCTCTCTCTCGGTCCCTCTCTCGGTCCCTCTCTCTCAGTCCCTCTCTCGGTCCCTCTCTCTCAGTCCCTCCCGGTCTCTCTCTCTCGGTGTCTCTCTTTCTGTCTCGGTCTCTTGGTCTCGGTCTCTCTCTCTCTCTCTCGGTCTCTCTCTCGTTCCCGGTCTCTCTCTCTCCTTCGGTCTCTCTCGGTCTCTCTCTCTCTCTCTATCTCTCTCTCGCTCTCTCGTTCCCTCGCTCTCTCTCTCTCTCGGTCTCTCTCTCGTTCTCAGTCTCTCTCATGGTCTTGGTCTCGGTCTCTCTCCTGGTCTCGGGCTCTCTCGGTCCCTCAGTCTCTCTCTTGGTCCCTTGGTCTCTCTCTCTCTCGGTCCCTCGCTCTCTCATTCGCTCTCTCTCTCTCTCTCTCTCTCTCTCTCTCACAGTCTTGGTCTCTCTCTTGGTCTCTCAGTCTCTCTCGGTCTCTCTCAGTCTCTCTCTCTCTCAGTCTCTCTCTCTCTCTCGGTCTCTCTCTCGGTCCCGGTCCGTCTCTCGGTCCCTCTCTCTCTTTCGGTCCCTCTCTCGGTCCCTCTCTCTCTCTCGGTCCCTCTCTCGGTCCCTCTGTCGGTCCCTCTCTCTCTCTCTCGGTTCCTCTCTCTCTCTCTCTCTCTCGGTCTCTCTCTCTCTCTCTCTCTGTCTCGGTCTCTCTCTCTCTCTCTCTGTCTCTCTCTCTCTCGGTCTCTCTCTCTCTCTCGGTCTCTCTCTCTCTCTCGGTCTCTTGGTCTCTCTCTCTCTCGGTCTCTCTCTCTCTCTCTCTCTCGGTCTCTCTTTCTCTCTCTCTCTCGGTCCCTCGGTCTCTCTCTCACGGTCTCGGTCTCTCTCTCTCTCTCTCTCTCGGTCCCTCGGTCTCTCTCTCACGGTCTCGGTCTCTCTCTTGGTCTCTCGGTCTCTCTCTCTCTCTCTCTCGGTCCCTCGGACTCTCTCTCTCTCTCGGTCCCTCGTTCTCTCTCTCTCTCGGTCCCTTGGTCTCTCTCTCTCTCTCAGTCCCTCGGTCTCTCTCTCTCTCTCGGTCTCTCTCATCTCGGTCTCTCTCTCTCTCGGTCCCTCTCTCTCGGTCCCTCTCGGTCTCTCTCTCCGTCTCAGTGTCTCTCTCTCGGTCTCGGTCTCTCGGTCTATCTCTCAGTCTCAGTCTCTCTTGGTCCCTCTCTCTCAGTCCCTCCCTCTAGGTACCTCTCACTCTCTCTCTCTCTCGGTCTCTCTCTCTCCCGATCTCTCTGTCTCTCGGTCCCTCGGTCTCTCTCTCTCTCTCTCGGTCCCTCAGTCTCTCTCTCTTTCTCTCGGTCCCTCGGTCTCTCTCTCTCTCTCTCTCTCGGTCCCTCGGTCTCTCTCTCACGGTGTCGGTCTCTCTCTTGGTCTCTCGGACTCTCTCTCTCTCTCGGTCCCTCGTTCTCTCTCTCTCTCTCTCTCAGTCCCTCGGTCACTCTCTCTCTCTCGGTCTCTCTCTCTCTCTCTCTCTCTCGGTCCCTCTCTCGATCCCGCTCTCTCTCTTGTTCTCTCGGTCTCTCTCGGTCTCGGTCTCTCTCTTGGTCTCTCTCTCTCTCGGTCCCTCTCTCTCTCTCTCGGTCTCTCTCTCTCAGTCTCTCTCGGTATCTCTCCCTCGGTCTCTCGGTCTCTCTCGGTCTCTCTCAGTCTCTCTCTCTCGGTCCCTCTCGGTCCCTCGGTTCTTCTCTCTCTCTCTTGGTCCCTCTCTCTCGGTCTCGGTCTCTCTCTCTCTCTCAGTCTCGGTCTCTCTCTCTCGGTCTCGGTCTCTCTTTCTCTCTCTCTCTCAGTCCCTCGGTCTCTCTCTCACGGTCTCGGTCTCTCTCTTGGTCTCTCGGTCTCTCTCTCTCTCTCTCTCGGTCCCTCGGACTCTCTCTCTCTCTCGGTCCCTCGTTCTCTCTCTCTCTCGGTCCCTCGGTCTCTCTCTCTCTCTCAGTCCCTCGGTCTCTCTCTCTCTCTCGGTCTCTCTCATCTCGGTCTCTCTCTCTCTCGGTCCCTCTCTCTCGGTCCCTCTCGGTCTCTCTCTCCGTCTCGGTGTCTCTCTCTCGGTCTCAGTCTCTCGGTCTATCTCTCAGTCTCAGTCTCTCTTGGTCCCTCTCTCTCAGTCCCTCCCTCTAGGTACCTCTCACTCTCTCTCTCTCTCGGTCTCTCTCTCTCCCGATCTCTCTGTCTCTCGGTCCCTCGGTCTCTCTCTCTCTCTCTCGGTCCCTCAGTCTCTCTCTCTTTCTCTCGGTCCCTCGGTCTCTCTCTCTCTCTCTCTCTCGGTCCCTCGGTCTCTCTCTCACGGTCTCGGTCTCTCTCTTGGTCTCTCGGACTCTCTCTCTCTCTCGGTCCCTCGTTCTCTCTCTCTCTCTCAGTCCCTCGGTCACTCTCTCTCTCTCGGTCTCTCTCTCTCTCTCTCTATCTCGGTCTCTCTCTCTCTCTCTCTGTCTCTCTCTCTCTCGGTCTCTATCTCTCTCTCGGTCTCTCTCTCTCTCGGTCTCTTGGTCTCTCTCTCTCTCGGTCTCTCTCTCTCTTGGTCTCTCTCAGTCCCTCGGTCCCTCTCTCTTGGTCCCTCTCTCTCTCTCTCGCTCCCTCTCTCTCGCTCCCTCTCTCTCAGTCTCTCTCTTTCGGTCCCTCTCCGTCTCGGTCTCTCCGTCTCGGTCTCTCTCTCGGTCCGTCTCTCGGTCCTGCTCTCTCTCTCGGTCTCTCTCTCGGTCTCGGTCTCTCTCTCGGTCTCTCTCTCTCTCAGTCTCTCTCTCTCTCAGTCTCTCTCTCTCTCTCGGTCTCTCTCTCGGTCTCGGTCTGTCTCTCGGTCCTATTCTCTCTTTCGGTCCCTCTCTCGGTCCCTCTCTCTCTCTCGGTCCCTCTCTCGGTCGCTCTATCGGTCTCTCTCTCGGTCTCGGTCCCTCTCTCTCTCTCTCTCTCTCTCTCAGTCTCTCTCTCTCTCTCTGTCTCGGTCTCTCTCTCTCTCTCTCTCTGTCTCTCTGTCTCTCTCTCTCTCGGTCTCTCTCTCTCTCTCGGTCCCTCTCTCGATCCCGCTCTCTCTCTTGTTCTCTCAGTCTCTCTCTCTTGGTCTCGGTCTCTCTCTCGGTCTCTCTCTCTCTCTCGGTCTCTCTCTCTCTCGGTCTCTTGGTCTCTCTCTCTCTCGGTCTCTCTCTCTCTTGGTCTCTCTCAGTCCCTCGGTCCCTCTCTCTCGGTCCCTCTCTCTCTCTCTCGCTCCCTCTCTCTCGGTCTCTCTCTTTCTGTCCCTCTCCGTCTCGGTCTCTCTCTCCGTCTCGGTCTCTCTCTCGGTCTCTCTCTCGGTCTCTCTCTCGATCTCGGTCTCTCTCTCGGTCTCGGTCTCTCAGTCCCTCTCTCGGTCCCTCTCTCTCTCTCGGTCCCTCTCTCTCTCGGTCCCTCTCTCTCTCTCGGTCCCTCTCTCGATCCCGCTCTCTCTCTCGTTCTCTCGGTCTCGGTCTCTCTCTCTCGGTCTCTCTCTCGGTCTCTCTCTCTCTCGGTCTCTCTCTCGGTCTCGGTCTCTCTCTCTCTCGGTCTCTCTCTCTCTCGGTCTCTCGGTCTCCCTCAGTCTCTCTCTCTCGGTCCCTCTTGGTCCCTCGGTTCTTCTATCTCTCTCTTGGTCCCTCTCTCTCGGTCCCTCTCGGTCTCTCTCTCTCTCTGGGTCTCGGTCTCTCTCTCGGTCTCAGTCTCTCTCTCTCTCTCGGTCTCGGTATCTCTCTCGGTCTCGGTCCCTCTCTCTCTCTCTGTCTCTCTCTCTCTCTCGGTCTCTCTCTCTCAGTCTCTCTCGGTATCTCTCCCTCAGTCTTTCGGTCTCTCTCAGTCTCTCTCTCTCGGTCCCTCTCGGTCCCTCGGTTCTTCTCTCTCTCTCTTGGTCCCTCTCTCTCGGTCTCGGTCTCGGTCTCTCTCTCTCTCGGTCTCGGTCTCTCTCTCTCTCTCTCGGTCTCGGTCTCTCTCTCGGTCTCTCTCTCTCTCTCGGTCTCTCTCTCTCGGTCTCGGTCTCTCTCTCTCTCTCTCTCGGTCTCTCTCTCTTGGTCTCGGTCTCTCTCTCTGTCTAGGTCTCTCTTGGTCTCTCTCTCGGAATCTCTCTCGGTCTCTCTCTCTCTCGGTCTCTCTCAGTCCCTCGGTCCCTCTCTCTTGGTCCCTCTCTCTCTCTCTCGCTCCCTCTCTCTCGCTCCCTCTCTCTCGCTCCCTCTCTCTCAGTCTCTCTCTTTCGGTCCCTCTCCGTCTCGGTCTCTCTCTCGGTCTCTCTCTCGGTCTCTCTCTCAGTCTCTCTCTCGGTCTCAGTCTCTCTCTCTCGGTCCCTCTCGGTCTCTCTCTCTCTCTCTGTCTCTCTCTCTCGGTCCCTCTCTCGGTCCCTCTCTCTCTCTCGGTCCCTCTCTTGGTCCCTCTCTCTCTCGGTCCCTCTCTCTCTCTCTCTCTCAGTCTCTCTCTCTGTCTCGGCCTCTCTCGGTCTCTCTCTCTCTTTCGGTCTCTCTCTCTCTCTCGGTCTCTCTCTCTCTCTCGGTCTCTCTCAGTCCCTCGGTCCCTCTCTCTTGGTCCCTCTCCCTCTCTCTCGCTCCCTCTCTCTCGCTCCCTCTCTCTCGCTCCCTTTCTCTCGGTCTCACTCTCGGTCTCATTCTCGGTCTCAGTCTCTCTCTCTTTTGGTCTCTCTCTCTCTCGGTCTCTCTCTCTCTCTCTCTCTCTCTCGGTCTCGGTCTCTCTCTCGGTCTCGGTCTCTCTCTCTCTCTCGGTCTCTCTCTCTTGGTCTCGGTCTCTCTGTCTAGGTCTCTCTTGGTCTCTCTCTCGGAATCTCTCTCGGTCTCTCTCTCTCTCGGTCTCTCTCAGTCCCTCGGTCCCTCTCTCTTGGTCCCTCTCTCTCTCTCTCGCTCCCTCTCTCTCGCTCCCTCTCTCTCGCTCCCTCTCTCTCGCTCCCTCTCTCTCAGTCTCTCTCTTTCGGCCCCTCTCCGTCTCGGTCTCGCTCTCGGTCTCTCTCTCGGTCTCTCTCTCGGTCTCTCTCTCGGTCTCGGTCTCTCTCTCGGTCTCGGTGTCTCTCTCTCTCTCTCTCTCGGTCTCGGTCTCTCTCTCGGTCTCGGTCTCTCTCTCTCTCTCGGTCTCTCTCTCTTGGTCTCGGTCTCTCTGTCTAGGTCTCTCTTGGTCTCTCTCTCGGAATCTCTCTCTCTCTCTCTCTCTCTCGGTCCCTCTCTCGATCCCGCTCTCTCTCTTGTTCTCTCGGTCTCTCTCGGTCTCGGTCTCTCTCTTGGTCTCTCTCTCTCTCGGTCCCTCTCTCTCTCTCTCTCTCTCGGTCTCTCTCTCTCAGTCTCTCTCGGTATCTCTCCCTCGGTCTCTCGGTCTCTCTCGGTCTCTCTCAGTCTCTCTCTCTCGGTCCCTCTCGGTCCCTCGGTTCTTCTCTCTCTCTCTTGGTCCCTCTCTCTCGGTCTCGGTCTCTCTCTCTCTCTCAGTCTCGGTCTCTCTCTCTCGGTCTCGGTCTCTCTTTCTCTCTCTCTCTCGGTCCCTCGGTCTCTCTCTCACGGTCTCGGTCTCTCTCTTGGTCTCTCGGTCTCTCTCTCTCTCTCTCTCGGTCCCTCGGACTCTCTCTCTCTCTCGGTCCCTCGTTCTCTCTCTCTCTCGGTCCCTCGGTCTCTCTCTCTCTCTCAGTCCCTCGGTCTCTCTCTCTCTCTCGGTCTCTCTCATCTCGGTCTCTCTCTCTCTCGGTCCCTCTCTCTCGGTCCCTCTCGGTCCCTCGGTTCTTCTCTCTCTCTCTTGGTCCCTCTCTCTCGGTTTCGTTGTCTCTCTCTCTCTCTCGGTCTTGGTCTCTCTCTCTCTCTCAGTCTCGGTCTCTCTCTCTTGGTCTCGGTCTCTCTCTCGGTCTCGGTCTCTCTCTCTCTCTCTCTCTCTCGGTCTCTCTCTCTCGGTCTCGGTCTCTCTCTCTGTCTAGGTCTCTCTCGGTCTCTCTCTCGGAATCTGTCTCGGTCTCTCTCTCTCTCGGTCTCTCTCAGTCCCTCAGTCCCTCTCTCTTGGTCCCTGTCTCTCTCTCTCGTTCCCTCTCTCTCGCTCCCTCTCTCTCAGTCTCTCTCTTTGGGTCCCTCTCCGTCTCGGTCTCTCTCTCGGTCTCTCTCTCGGTCTCGGTCTCTCGGTCCCTCTCTCGGTCCCTCTCTCTCTCTCGGTCCCTCTCTCTCTCGGTCCCTCTCTCTCTCTCGGTCCCTCTCTCGATCCCGCTCTCTCTCTTGTTCTCTCGGTCTCTCTCTCTCGGTCTCGGTCTCTCTCTTGGTCTCTCTCTCTCTCGGTCTCTCTCTCGGTCTCGGTCTCTCTCTCTCTCGGTCTCTCTCTTTCGGGATCTCTCCCTCGGTCTCTCGGCCTGCCTCAGTCTCTCTCTCTCGGTCCCTCTCGGTCCCTCGGTTCTTCTATCTCTCTCTTGGTCCCTCTCTCTCAGTCCCTCTCGGTCTCTCTCTCTCTCTGGGTCTCGGTCTCTCTCTCGGTCTCAGTCTCTCTCTCGGTCTCGGTCTCTCTCTCAGTCTCGGTCCCTCTCTCTCTCTCTCTCTCTCTCGGTCTCTCTCTCTCAGTCTCTCTCGGTATCTCTCCCTCGGTCTCTCGGTCTCTCTCAGTCTCTCTCTCTCAGTCCCTCTCGGTCCCTCGGTTCTTCTCTCTCTCTCTTAGTCCCTCTCTCTCGGTCTCGGTGTCTCTCTCTCTCTCTCGGTCTCGGTCTCTCTCTCTCTCTCAGTCTCGGTCTCTCTCTCTCGGTCTCGGTCTCTCTCTCTCTCTCTCTCTCGCTCCCTCGGTCTCTCTCTCACGGTCTCAGTCTCTCTCTTGGTCTCTCGGTCTCTCTCTCTCGGTCTCTCTCGGTCTCTCTCTCTCTCTCTCTCGGTCTCTCTCTCTCTCTCTCTCAGTCCCTCGGACTCTCTCTCTCTCTCGGTACCTCGTTCTCTCTCTCTCTCGGTCCCTCGGTCTCTCTCTCTCTCTCTCTCTCTCGGTGTCTCTCTCGTTCTCTCCCTCTCAGTCTCGGTCTCTCGGTCACTCTCATGGTCTCGGTCTCGGTCTGTCTCTCGGTCTCGGTCTCTCTCTCTCTCTCTTGGTCTCGGACATTCTCTCTCGGTCACTCGGTCTCTCTCTCGGTCCCTCGGTCTCTCTCTCTCTCTCTCTCGGTCCCTCGGTCTCTCTCTCTCTCAGTCCCTCGGTCTCTCTCTCTCTCGGTCCCTCGGTCTCTCTCTCTGTCTCGGTCCCTCGTTCCCTCTCTCTCTCTTTCGGTCCCTCTCTCTGTCGGTCCCTCGGTCTCTCTCTCTCTCTCTCTCGGTCCCTCGGTCTCTCTCTCTCTCAGTCCCTAGGTCTCTCTCTCTCTCGGTCCCTCAGTCTCTCTCTCTTTCTCTCGGTCCCTCTGTCTCTCTCTCTCTCTCTCTCTCTCGGTCCCTCAGGCTCTCTCTCTCTCTCGGTCCCTCGTTCTCTCTCTCTCTCGGTCCCTCGGTCTCTCTCTCTCTCTCTCAGTCCCTCGGTCTCTCTCTCTTTCTCGGTCTCTCTTTCTCTCAGTGCCTCGGTCCCTCTCTCTCGGTCCCTCCCTCTCTCTCTCGGTCCCTCTCTCTCGGTCCCTCTCGGTCTCTCTCTCTGTCTCGGTGTCTCTCTCTCTGTCTCGGTCTCTCGGTCTCTCTCTCAGTCTCAGTCTCTCTCGGTCTCTCTCTCGGTCTCTCTCGGTCCCTCTCTCTCGGTCCTCCCCTCTTGGTCCCTCTCACGCTCTCTCTCCCTCTCTTGGTCTCTCTCTCTCCCGATCTCTCTGTCTTTCGGTCCCTCGGTCTCTCTCTCTCACAGTCTTGGTCTCTCTCTTGGTCTCTCAGTCTCTCTCGGTCTCTCTCGGTCTCTCTCTCTCTCTCTCTCTCTCGTTCTCTCTCTCTCAGTCTCGGTCTCGGTCTGTCTCTCTGTCAAGGTCTCTCTCTCTCTCTCTTGGTCTCGGACATTCTCTCTCGGTCACTCGGTCTCTCTCTCGGTCCCTCGGTCTCTCTCTCTCTCTCTCTCTCTCGGTCCCTCGGTCTCTCTCTCTCTCGGTCCCTTGGTCTCTCTCTCTCCCGGTCCCTCGGTCTCTCTCTCTCTCTCGGTCCCTCTCTCTCTCTTTCGGTCCCTCTCTCTCGGTCCCTCTCGGTCTCTCGGTCTATCTCTCAGTCTCAGTCTCTCTCGGTCCCTCTCTCTCAGTCCCTCCCTCTAGGTACCTCTCACTCTCTCTCTCTCTCAGTCTCTCTCTCTCCCGATCTCTCTGTCTCTCGGTCCCTCGGTCTCTCTCTCTCTCGGTCCCTCAGTCTCTCTCTCTTTCTCTCGGTCCCTCGGTCTATCTCTCTCTCTCTCTCACGGTCCCTCGGTCTCTCTCTCACGGTCTCGGTCTCTCTCTTGGTCTCTCGGTCTCTCTCTCTCGGTCTCTCTCGGTCTCTCTCTCTCTCTCTCTCGGTCCCTCGGACTCTCTCTCTCTCTCGGTCCCTCGTTCTCTCTCTCTCTCGGTCCCTCGGTCTCTCTCTTTCTCTCGGTCTCTCTCATCTCTGTCTCTCTCTCTCGGTGCCTCGGTCCCTGTCTCTCGGTCCCTCTCTCTCTCTCTCGGTCCCTCTCTCTCTCTCTCGGTCCCTCTCGGTCTCTCTCTCAGTCTCAGTCTCTCTCGGTCTCTCTCTCTCTGTCTCGGTCCCTCAGTCTCTCCCTCTCTCTCTCGGTCCCTCGGTCTCTCTCTCTCTCTCTCTCTCTCTCTCGGTCTCTCTCTCTCACAGTCTTGGTCTCTCTCTTGGTCTCTTGGTCTCTCGGTCTCTCTCGGTCTCTCTCGGTCTCTCTCTCTCTCTCTCTCTCTCTCGTTATCTCTCTCTCAGTCTCGGACTCGGTCTGTCTCTCGGTCAAGGTCTATCTCTCTCTCTCTCTCTCAGTCTCGGACATTCTCGGTCACTCGGTCTCTCTCTCGGTCCCTCTCCTGCTCTCTCTCTCTCTCTCTCGGTCTCTCTCTCTCCCGATCTCTCTGTCACTCGGTCCCTCGGTCTCTCTCTCTCTCTCTCGGTCCCTCAGTCTCTCCCTCTCTCTCTCGGTCCATCGGTCTCTCTCTCTCTCTCTCTCGGTCTCTCTCTCGTTCTCTCTCTCTCTCTCTCGGTCTTGGTCTCTCTCTCTCGTTCTCAGTCTCTCTCATGATCTTGGTCTCGGTCTCTCTCTTGGTCTCAGGCTCTCTCGGTCCCTCAGTCTCTCTCTCGGTCCCTCGGTCTCTCTCTCTCTCTCGGTCCCTCGCTATCTCGGTCCCTCGCTCTCTCGGTCCCTCTCTCTCTCTCTCTCTCGGTCCCTCGCTCTCTCTCTCTCTTGGTCCCTCGGTCTCTCTCGGTCCCTCTCTCTCTCTCTCTCTCTCTCTCTCTCGGTCCCTCGCTCTGTCTCTCTCCCGGTCCCTCTCTCGGTCTCTCTCTCGGTCCCTCGCTCTCTCTCTCGGTCTCTCTCTCTCGGTCAATCCCTCTCTCATCTCGGTCTCTCTCTCTCTTGGTCCCTCTCTCTCGGTCCCTCTCTCGGTCCCTCTCTCTCAGTCCCTCTCTCGGTCCCTCTCTCTCAGTCCCTCCCGGTCTCTCTCTCTCGGTGTCTCTCTTTCTGTCTCGGTCTCTTGGTCTCGGTCTCTCTCTCTCTCTCTCGGTCTCTCTCTCGTTCCCGGTCTCTCTCTCTCCTTCGGTCTCTCTCGGTCTCTCTCTCTCTCTCTCTCTCTCTCTCGCTCTCTCGTTCCCTCGCTCTCTCTCTCTCTCGGTCTCTCTCTCGTTCTCAGTCTCTCTCATGGTCTTGGTCTCGGTCTCTCTCCTGGTCTCGGGCTCTCTCGGTCCCTCAGTCTCTCTCTTGGTCCCTCGGTCTCTCTCTCTCTCGGTCCCTCGCTCTCTCATTCGCTCTCTCTCTCTCTCTCTCTCTCTCTCTCTCACAGTCTTGGTCTCTCTCTTGGTCTCTCAGTCTCTCTCGGTCTCTCTCAGTCTCTCTCTCTCTCAGTCTCTCTCTCTCTCTCGGTCTCTCTCTCGGTCCCGGTCCGTCTCTCGGTCCCTCTCTCTCTTTCGGTCCCTCTCTCGGTCCCTCTCTCTCTCTCGGTCCCTCTCTCGGTCCCTCTGTCGGTCCCTCTCTCTCTCTCTCGGTTCCTCTCTCTCTCTCTCTCTCTCGGTCTCTCTCTCTCTCTCTCTCTGTCTCGGTCTCTCTCTCTCTCTCTCTCTGTCTCTCTCTCTCTCGGTCTCTCTCTCTCTCTCGGTCTCTCTCTCTCTCTCGGTCTCTTGGTCTCTCTCTCTCTCGGTCTCTCTCTCTCTCTCTCGGTCTCTCTTTCTCTCTCTCTCTCGGTCCCTCGGTCTCTCTCTCACGGTCTCGGTCTCTCTCTCTCTCTCTCTCTCGGTCCCTCGGTCTCTCTCTCACGGTCTCGGTCTCTCTCTTGGTCTCTCGGTCTCTCTCTCTCTCTCTCTCGGTCCCTCGGACTCTCTCTCTCTCTCGGTCCCTCGTTCTCTCTCTCTCTCGGTCCCTTGGTCTCTCTCTCTCTCTCAGTCCCTCGGTCTCTCTCTCTCTCTCGGTCTCTCTCATCTCGGTCTCTCTCTCTCTCGGTCCCTCTCTCTCGGTCCCTCTCGGTCTCTCTCTCCGTCTCAGTGTCTCTCTCTCGGTCTCGGTCTCTCGGTCTATCTCTCAGTCTCAGTCTCTCTTGGTCCCTCTCTCTCAGTCCCTCCCTCTAGGTACCTCTCACTCTCTCTCTCTCTCGGTCTCTCTCTCTCCCGATCTCTCTGTCTCTCGGTCCCTCGGTCTCTCTCTCTCTCTCTCGGTCCCTCAGTCTCTCTCTCTTTCTCTCGGTCCCTCGGTCTCTCTCTCTCTCTCTCTCTCTCGGTCCCTCGGTCTCTCTCTCACGGTGTCGGTCTCTCTCTTGGTCTCTCGGACTCTCTCTCTCTCTCGGTCCCTCGTTCTCTCTCTCTCTCTCTCTCAGTCCCTCGGTCACTCTCTCTCTCTCGGTCTCTCTCTCTCTCTCTCTCTCTCGGTCCCTCTCTCGATCCCGCTCTCTCTCTTGTTCTCTCGGTCTCTCTCGGTCTCGGTCTCTCTCTTGGTCTCTCTCTCTCTCGGTCCCTCTCTCTCTCTCTCTCTCTCGGTCTCTCTCTCTCAGTCTCTCTCGGTATCTCTCCCTCGGTCTCTCGGTCTCTCTCGGTCTCTCTCAGTCTCTCTCTCTCGGTCCCTCTCGGTCCCTCGGTTCTTCTCTCTCTCTCTTGGTCCCTCTCTCTCGGTCTCGGTCTCTCTCTCTCTCTCAGTCTCGGTCTCTCTCTCTCGGTCTCGGTCTCTCTTTCTCTCTCTCTCTCAGTCCCTCGGTCTCTCTCTCACGGTCTCGGTCTCTCTCTTGGTCTCTCGGTCTCTCTCTCTCTCTCTCTCGGTCCCTCGGACTCTCTCTCTCTCTCGGTCCCTCGTTCTCTCTCTCTCTCGGTCCCTCGGTCTCTCTCTCTCTCTCAGTCCCTCGGTCTCTCTCTCTCTCTCGGTCTCTCTCATCTCGGTCTCTCTCTCTCTCGGTCCCTCTCTCTCGGTCCCTCTCGGTCCCTCGGTTCTTCTCTCTCTCTCTTGGTCCCTCTCTCTCGGTTTCGTTGTCTCTCTCTCTCTCTCGGTCTTGGTCTCTCTCTCTCTCTCAGTCTCGGTCTCTCTCTCTTGGTCTCGGTCTCTCTCTCGGTCTCGGTCTCTCTCTCTCTCTCTCTCTCTCGGTCTCTCTCTCTCGGTCTCGGTCTCTCTCTCTGTCTAGGTCTCTCTCGGTCTCTCTCTCGGAATCTGTCTCGGTCTCTCTCTCTCTCGGTCTCTCTCAGTCCCTCAGTCCCTCTCTCTTGGTCCCTGTCTCTCTCTCTCGTTCCCTCTCTCTCGCTCCCTCTCTCTCAGTCTCTCTCTTTGGGTCCCTCTCCGTCTCGGTCTCTCTCTCGGTCTCTCTCTCGGTCTCGGTCTCTCGGTCCCTCTCTCGGTCCCTCTCTCTCTCTCGGTCCCTCTCTCTCTCGGTCCCTCTCTCTCTCTCGGTCCCTCTCTCGATCCCGCTCTCTCTCTTGTTCTCTCGGTCTCTCTCTCTCGGTCTCGGTCTCTCTCTTGGTCTCTCTCTCTCTCGGTCTCTCTCTCGGTCTCGGTCTCTCTCTCTCTCGGTCTCTCTCTTTCGGGATCTCTCCCTCGGTCTCTCGGCCTGCCTCAGTCTCTCTCTCTCGGTCCCTCTCGGTCCCTCGGTTCTTCTATCTCTCTCTTGGTCCCTCTCTCTCAGTCCCTCTCGGTCTCTCTCTCTCTCTGGGTCTCGGTCTCTCTCTCGGTCTCAGTCTCTCTCTCGGTCTCGGTCTCTCTCTCAGTCTCGGTCCCTCTCTCTCTCTCTCTCTCTCTCGGTCTCTCTCTCTCAGTCTCTCTCGGTATCTCTCCCTCGGTCTCTCGGTCTCTCTCAGTCTCTCTCTCTCAGTCCCTCTCGGTCCCTCGGTTCTTCTCTCTCTCTCTTAGTCCCTCTCTCTCGGTCTCGGTGTCTCTCTCTCTCTCTCGGTCTCGGTCTCTCTCTCTCTCTCAGTCTCGGTCTCTCTCTCTCGGTCTCGGTCTCTCTCTCTCTCTCTCTCTCGCTCCCTCGGTCTCTCTCTCACGGTCTCAGTCTCTCTCTTGGTCTCTCGGTCTCTCTCTCTCGGTCTCTCTCGGTCTCTCTCTCTCTCTCTCTCGGTCTCTCTCTCTCTCTCTCTCAGTCCCTCGGACTCTCTCTCTCTCTCGGTACCTCGTTCTCTCTCTCTCTCGGTCCCTCGGTCTCTCTCTCTCTCTCTCTCTCTCTCTCGGTGTCTCTCTCGTTCTCTCCCTCTCAGTCTCGGTCTCTCGGTCACTCTCATGGTCTCGGTCTCGGTCTGTCTCTCGGTCTCGGTCTCTCTCTCTCTCTCTTGGTCTCGGACATTCTCTCTCGGTCACTCGGTCTCTCTCTCGGTCCCTCGGTCTCTCTCTCTCTCTCTCTCGGTCCCTCGGTCTCTCTCTCTCTCAGTCCCTCGGTCTCTCTCTCTCTCGGTCCCTCGGTCTCTCTCTCTGTCTCGGTCCCTCGTTCCCTCTCTCTCTCTTTCGGTCCCTCTCTCTGTCGGTCCCTCGGTCTCTCTCTCTCTCTCTCTCGGTCCCTCGGTCTCTCTCTCTCTCAGTCCCTAGGTCTCTCTCTCTCTCGGTCCCTCAGTCTCTCTCTCTTTCTCTCGGTCCCTCTGTCTCTCTCTCTCTCTCTCTCTCTCGGTCCCTCAGGCTCTCTCTCTCTCTCGGTCCCTCGTTCTCTCTCTCTCTCGGTCCCTCGGTCTCTCTCTCTCTCTCTCAGTCCCTCGGTCTCTCTCTCTTTCTCGGTCTCTCTTTCTCTCAGTGCCTCGGTCCCTCTCTCTCGGTCCCTCCCTCTCTCTCTCGGTCCCTCTCTCTCGGTCCCTCTCGGTCTCTCTCTCTGTCTCGGTGTCTCTCTCTCTGTCTCGGTCTCTCGGTCTCTCTCTCAGTCTCAGTCTCTCTCGGTCTCTCTCTCGGTCTCTCTCGGTCCCTCTCTCTCGGTCCTCCCCTCTTGGTCCCTCTCACGCTCTCTCTCCCTCTCTTGGTCTCTCTCTCTCCCGATCTCTCTGTCTTTCGGTCCCTCGGTCTCTCTCTCTCACAGTCTTGGTCTCTCTCTTGGTCTCTCAGTCTCTCTCGGTCTCTCTCGGTCTCTCTCTCTCTCTCTCTCTCTCGTTCTCTCTCTCTCAGTCTCGGTCTCGGTCTGTCTCTCTGTCAAGGTCTCTCTCTCTCTCTCTTGGTCTCGGACATTCTCTCTCGGTCACTCGGTCTCTCTCTCGGTCCCTCGGTCTCTCTCTCTCTCTCTCTCTCTCGGTCCCTCGGTCTCTCTCTCTCTCGGTCCCTTGGTCTCTCTCTCTCCCGGTCCCTCGGTCTCTCTCTCTCTCTCGGTCCCTCTCTCTCTCTTTCGGTCCCTCTCTCTCGGTCCCTCTCGGTCTCTCGGTCTATCTCTCAGTCTCAGTCTCTCTCGGTCCCTCTCTCTCAGTCCCTCCCTCTAGGTACCTCTCACTCTCTCTCTCTCTCAGTCTCTCTCTCTCCCGATCTCTCTGTCTCTCGGTCCCTCGGTCTCTCTCTCTCTCGGTCCCTCAGTCTCTCTCTCTTTCTCTCGGTCCCTCGGTCTATCTCTCTCTCTCTCTCACGGTCCCTCGGTCTCTCTCTCACGGTCTCGGTCTCTCTCTTGGTCTCTCGGTCTCTCTCTCTCGGTCTCTCTCGGTCTCTCTCTCTCTCTCTCTCGGTCCCTCGGACTCTCTCTCTCTCTCGGTCCCTCGTTCTCTCTCTCTCTCGGTCCCTCGGTCTCTCTCTTTCTCTCGGTCTCTCTCATCTCTGTCTCTCTCTCTCGGTGCCTCGGTCCCTGTCTCTCGGTCCCTCTCTCTCTCTCTCGGTCCCTCTCTCTCTCTCTCGGTCCCTCTCGGTCTCTCTCTCAGTCTCAGTCTCTCTCGGTCTCTCTCTCTCTGTCTCGGTCCCTCAGTCTCTCCCTCTCTCTCTCGGTCCCTCGGTCTCTCTCTCTCTCTCTCTCTCTCTCTCGGTCTCTCTCTCTTACAGTCTTGGTCTCTCTCTTGGTCTCTTGGTCTCTCGGTCTCTCTCGGTCTCTCTCGGTCTCTCTCTCTCTCTCTCTCTCTCTCGTTATCTCTCTCTCAGTCTCGGACTCGGTCTGTCTCTCGGTCAAGGTCTATCTCTCTCTCTCTCTCTCAGTCTCGGACATTCTCGGTCACTCGGTCTCTCTCTCGGTCCCTCTCCTGCTCTCTCTCTCTCTCTCTCGGTCTCTCTCTCTCCCGATCTCTCTGTCACTCGGTCCCTCGGTCTCTCTCTCTCTCTCTCGGTCCCTCAGTCTCTCCCTCTCTCTCTCGGTCCATCGGTCTCTCTCTCTCTCTCTCTCGGTCTCTCTCTCGTTCTCTCTCTCTCTCTCTCGGTCTTGGTCTCTCTCTCTCGTTCTCAGTCTCTCTCATGATCTTGGTCTCGGTCTCTCTCTTGGTCTCAGGCTCTCTCGGTCCCTCAGTCTCTCTCTCGGTCCCTCGGTCTCTCTCTCTCTCTCGGTCCCTCGCTATCTCGGTCCCTCGCTCTCTCGGTCCCTCTCTCTCTCTCTCTCTCGGTCCCTCGCTCTCTCTCTCTCTTGGTCCCTCGGTCTCTCTCGGTCCCTCTCTCTCTCTCTCTCTCTCTCTCTCTCGGTCCCTCGCTCTGTCTCTCTCCCGGTCCCTCTCTCGGTCTCTCTCTCGGTCCCTCGCTCTCTCTCTCGGTCTCTCTCTCTCGGTCAATCCCTCTCTCATCTCGGTCTCTCTCTCTCTTGGTCCCTCTCTCTCGGTCCCTCTCTCGGTCCCTCTCTCTCAGTCCCTCTCTCGGTCCCTCTCTCTCAGTCCCTCCCGGTCTCTCTCTCTCGGTGTCTCTCTTTCTGTCTCGGTCTCTTGGTCTCGGTCTCTCTCTCTCTCTCTCGGTCTCTCTCTCGTTCCCGGTCTCTCTCTCTCCTTCGGTCTCTCTCGGTCTCTCTCTCTCTCTCTCTCTCTCTCTCGCTCTCTCGTTCCCTCGCTCTCTCTCTCTCTCGGTCTCTCTCTCGTTCTCAGTCTCTCTCATGGTCTTGGTCTCGGTCTCTCTCCTGGTCTCGGGCTCTCTCGGTCCCTCAGTCTCTCTCTTGGTCCCTCGGTCTCTCTCTCTCTCGGTCCCTCGCTCTCTCATTCGCTCTCTCTCTCTCTCTCTCTCTCTCTCTCTCACAGTCTTGGTCTCTCTCTTGGTCTCTCAGTCTCTCTCGGTCTCTCTCAGTCTCTCTCTCTCTCAGTCTCTCTCTCTCTCTCGGTCTCTCTCTCGGTCCCGGTCCGTCTCTCGGTCCCTCTCTCTCTTTCGGTCCCTCTCTCGGTCCCTCTCTCTCTCTCGGTCCCTCTCTCGGTCCCTCTGTCGGTCCCTCTCTCTCTCTCTCGGTTCCTCTCTCTCTCTCTCTCTCTCGGTCTCTCTCTCTCTCTCTCTCTGTCTCGGTCTCTCTCTCTCTCTCTCTCTGTCTCTCTCTCTCTCGGTCTCTCTCTCTCTCTCGGTCTCTCTCTCTCTCTCGGTCTCTTGGTCTCTCTCTCTCTCGGTCTCTCTCTCTCTCTCTCGGTCTCTCTTTCTCTCTCTCTCTCGGTCCCTCGGTCTCTCTCTCACGGTCTCGGTCTCTCTCTCTCTCTCTCTCTCGGTCCCTCGGTCTCTCTCTCACGGTCTCGGTCTCTCTCTTGGTCTCTCGGTCTCTCTCTCTCTCTCTCTCGGTCCCTCGGACTCTCTCTCTCTCTCGGTCCCTCGTTCTCTCTCTCTCTCGGTCCCTTGGTCTCTCTCTCTCTCTCAGTCCCTCGGTCTCTCTCTCTCTCTCGGTCTCTCTCATCTCGGTCTCTCTCTCTCTCGGTCCCTCTCTCTCGGTCCCTCTCGGTCTCTCTCTCCGTCTCAGTGTCTCTCTCTCGGTCTCGGTCTCTCGGTCTATCTCTCAGTCTCAGTCTCTCTTGGTCCCTCTCTCTCAGTCCCTCCCTCTAGGTACCTCTCACTCTCTCTCTCTCTCGGTCTCTCTCTCTCCCGATCTCTCTGTCTCTCGGTCCCTCGGTCTCTCTCTCTCTCTCTCGGTCCCTCAGTCTCTCTCTCTTTCTCTCGGTCCCTCGGTCTCTCTCTCTCTCTCTCTCTCTCGGTCCCTCGGTCTCTCTCTCACGGTGTCGGTCTCTCTCTTGGTCTCTCGGACTCTCTCTCTCTCTCGGTCCCTCGTTCTCTCTCTCTCTCTCTCTCAGTCCCTCGGTCACTCTCTCTCTCTCGGTCTCTCTCTCTCTCTCTCTCTCTCGGTCCCTCTCTCGATCCCGCTCTCTCTCTTGTTCTCTCGGTCTCTCTCGGTCTCGGTCTCTCTCTTGGTCTCTCTCTCTCTCGGTCCCTCTCTCTCTCTCTCTCTCTCGGTCTCTCTCTCTCAGTCTCTCTCGGTATCTCTCCCTCGGTCTCTCGGTCTCTCTCGGTCTCTCTCAGTCTCTCTCTCTCGGTCCCTCTCGGTCCCTCGGTTCTTCTCTCTCTCTCTTGGTCCCTCTCTCTCGGTCTCGGTCTCTCTCTCTCTCTCAGTCTCGGTCTCTCTCTCTCGGTCTCGGTCTCTCTTTCTCTCTCTCTCTCAGTCCCTCGGTCTCTCTCTCACGGTCTCGGTCTCTCTCTTGGTCTCTCGGTCTCTCTCTCTCTCTCTCTCGGTCCCTCGGACTCTCTCTCTCTCTCGGTCCCTCGTTCTCTCTCTCTCTCGGTCCCTCGGTCTCTCTCTCTCTCTCAGTCCCTCGGTCTCTCTCTCTCTCTCGGTCTCTCTCATCTCGGTCTCTCTCTCTCTCGGTCCCTCTCTCTCGGTCCCTCTCGGTCTCTCTCTCCGTCTCGGTGTCTCTCTCTCGGTCTCAGTCTCTCGGTCTATCTCTCAGTCTCAGTCTCTCTTGGTCCCTCTCTCTCAGTCCCTCCCTCTAGGTACCTCTCACTCTCTCTCTCTCTCGGTCTCTCTCTCTCCCGATCTCTCTGTCTCTCGGTCCCTCGGTCTCTCTCTCTCTCTCTCGGTCCCTCAGTCTCTCTCTCTTTCTCTCGGTCCCTCGGTCTCTCTCTCTCTCTCTCTCTCGGTCCCTCGGTCTCTCTCTCACGGTCTCGGTCTCTCTCTTGGTCTCTCGGACTCTCTCTCTCTCTCGGTCCCTCGTTCTCTCTCTCTCTCTCAGTCCCTCGGTCACTCTCTCTCTCTCGGTCTCTCTCTCTCTCTCTCTATCTCGGTCTCTCTCTCTCTCTCTCTCTCTGTCTCTCTCTCTCTCGGTCTCTATCTCTCTCTCGGTCTCTCTCTCTCTCGGTCTCTTGGTCTCTCTCTCTCTCGGTCTCTCTCTCTCTTGGTCTCTCTCAGTCCCTCGGTCCCTCTCTCTTGGTCCCTCTCTCTCTCTCTCGCTCCCTCTCTCTCGCTCCCTCTCTCTCAGTCTCTCTCTTTCGGTCCCTCTCCGTCTCGGTCTCTCCGTCTCGGTCTCTCTCTCTCTCTCTCTCTCGGTCCCTCGGTCTCTCTCTCACGGTCTCGGTCTCTCTCTTGGTCTCTCGGTCTCTCTCTCTCTCTCTCTCGGTCCCTCGGACTCTCTCTCTCTCTCGGTCCCTCGTTCTCTCTCTCTCTCGGTCCCTTGGTCTCTCTCTCTCTCTCAGTCCCTCGGTCTCTCTCTCTCTCTCGGTCTCTCTCATCTCGGTCTCTCTCTCTCTCGGTCCCTCTCTCTCGGTCCCTCTCGGTCTCTCTCTCCGTCTCAGTGTCTCTCTCTCGGTCTCGGTCTCTCGGTCTATCTCTCAGTCTCAGTCTCTCTTGGTCCCTCTCTCTCAGTCCCTCCCTCTAGGTACCTCTCACTCTCTCTCTCTCTCGGTCTCTCTCTCTCCCGATCTCTCTGTCTCTCGGTCCCTCGGTCTCTCTCTCTCTCTCTCGGTCCCTCAGTCTCTCTCTCTTTCTCTCGGTCCCTCGGTCTCTCTCTCTCTCTCTCTCTCGGTCCCTCGGTCTCTCTCTCACGGTGTCGGTCTCTCTCTTGGTCTCTCGGACTCTCTCTCTCTCTCGGTCCCTCGTTCTCTCTCTCTCTCTCTCTCAGTCCCTCGGTCACTCTCTCTCTCTCGGTCTCTCTCTCTCTCTCTCTCTCTCGGTCCCTCTCTCGATCCCGCTCTCTCTCTTGTTCTCTCGGTCTCTCTCGGTCTCGGTCTCTCTCTTGGTCTCTCTCTCTCTCGGTCCCTCTCTCTCTCTCTCTCTCTCTCTCTCGGTCTCTCTCTCTCAGTCTCTCTCGGTATCTCTCCCTCGGTCTCTCGGTCTCTCTCGGTCTCTCTCTCTCGGTCCCTCTCGGTCCCTCGGTTCTTCTCTCTCTCTCTTGGTCCCTCTCTCTCGGTCTCGGTCTCGGTCTCTCTCTCTCTCGGTCTCGGTCTCTCTCTCTCTCTCTCGGTCTCGGTCTCTCTCTCGGTCTCTCTCTCTCTCTCGGTCTCTCTCTCTCGGTCTCGGTCTCTCTCTCTCTCTCTCGGTCTCTCTCTCTTGGTCTCGGTCTCTCTCTCTGTCTAGGTCTCTCTTGGTCTCTCTCTCGGAATCTCTCTCGGTCTCTCTCTCTCTCGGTCTCTTGGTCTCTCTCTCTCTCGGTCTCTCTCTCTCTTGGTCTCTCTCAGTCCCTCGGTCCCTCTCTCTTGGTCCCTCTCTCTCTCTCTCGCTCCCTCTCTCTCGCTCCCTCTCTCTCAGTCTCTCTCTTTCGGTCCCTCTCCGTCTCGGTCTCTCCGTCTCGGTCTCTCTCTCGGTCCGTCTCTCGGTCCTGCTCTCTCTCTCGGTCTCTCTCTCGGTCTCGGTCTCTCTCTCGGTCTCTCTCTCTCTCAGTCTCTCTCTCTCTCAGTCTCTCTCTCTCTCTCGGTCTCTCTCTCGGTCTCGGTCTGTCTCTCGGTCCTATTCTCTCTTTCGGTCCCTCTCTCGGTCCCTCTCTCTCTCTCGGTCCCTCTCTCGGTCGCTCTATCGGTCTCTCTCTCGGTCTCGGTCCCTCTCTCTCTCTCTCTCTCTCAGTCTCTCTCTCTCTCTCTGTCTCGGTCTCTCTCTCTCTCTCTCTCTGTCTCTCTGTCTCTCTCTCTCTCGGTCTCTCTCTCTCTCTCGGTCTCTCTCTCTCTCGGTCTCTTGGTCTCTCTCTCTCTCGGTCTCTCTCTCTCTTGGTCTCTCTCAGTCCCTCGGTCCCTCTCTCTCGGTCCCTCTCTCTCTCTCTCGCTCCCTCTCTCTCGGTCTCTCTCTTTCTGTCCCTCTCCGTCTCGGTCTCTCTCTCCGTCTCGGTCTCTCTCTCGGTCTCTCTCTCGGTCTCTCTCTCGATCTCGGTCTCTCTCTCGGTCTCGGTCTCTCAGTCCCTCTCTCGGTCCCTCTCTCTCTCTCGGTCCCTCTCTCTCTCGGTCCCTCTCTCTCTCTCGGTCCCTCTCTCGATCCCGCTCTCTCTCTCGTTCTCTCGGTCTCGGTCTCTCTCTCTCGGTCTCTCTCTCGGTCTCTCTCTCTCTCGGTCTCTCTCTCGGTCTCGGTCTCTCTCTCTCTCGGTCTCTCTCTCTCTCGGTCTCTCGGTCTCCCTCAGTCTCTCTCTCTCGGTCCCTCTTGGTCCCTCGGTTCTTCTATCTCTCTCTTGGTCCCTCTCTCTCGGTCCCTCTCGGTCTCTCTCTCTCTCTGGGTCTCGGTCTCTCTCTCGGTCTCAGTCTCTCTCTCTCTCTCGGTCTCGGTATCTCTCTCGGTCTCGGTCCCTCTCTCTCTCTCTGTCTCTCTCTCTCTCTCGGTCTCTCTCTCTCAGTCTCTCTCGGTATCTCTCCCTCAGTCTTTCGGTCTCTCTCAGTCTCTCTCTCTCGGTCCCTCTCGGTCCCTCGGTTCTTCTCTCTCTCTCTTGGTCCCTCTCTCTCGGTCTCGGTCTCGGTCTCTCTCTCTCTCGGTCTCGGTCTCTCTCTCTCTCTCTCGGTCTCGGTCTCTCTCTCGGTCTCTCTCTCTCTCTCGGTCTCTCTCTCTCGGTCTCGGTCTCTCTCTCTCTCTCTCGGTCTCTCTCTCTTGGTCTCGGTCTCTCTCTCTGTCTAGGTCTCTCTTGGTCTCTCTCTCGGAATCTCTCTCGGTCTCTCTCTCTCTCGGTCTCTCTCAGTCCCTCGGTCCCTCTCTCTTGGTCCCTCTCTCTCTCTCTCGCTCCCTCTCTCTCGCTCCCTCTCTCTCGCTCCCTCTCTCTCAGTCTCTCTCTTTCGGTCCCTCTCCGTCTCGGTCTCTCTCTCGGTCTCTCTCTCGGTCTCTCTCTCGGTCTCTCTCTCAGTCTCTCTCTCGGTCTCGGTCTCTCTCTCTCGGTCCCTCTCGGTCTCTCTCTCTCTCTCTGTCTCTCTCTCTCGGTCCCTCTCTCGGTCCCTCTCTCTCTCTCTCTCTCAGTCTCTCTCTCTGTCTCGGCCTCTCTCGGTCTCTCTCTCTCTTTCGGTCTCTCTCTCTCTCTCGGTCTCTCTCTCTCTCTCGGTCTCTCTCAGTCCCTCGGTCCCTCTCTCTTGGTCCCTCTCCCTCTCTCTCGCTCCCTCTCTCTCGCTCCCTCTCTCTCGCTCCCTTTCTCTCGGTCTCACTCTCGGTCTCATTCTCGGTCTCAGTCTCTCTCTCTTTTGGTCTCTCTCTCTCTCGGTCTCTCTCTCTCTCTCTCTCTCGGTCTCGGTCTCTCTCTCGGTCTCGGTCTCTCTCTCTCTCTCGGTCTCTCTCTCTTGGTCTCGGTCTCTCTGTCTAGGTCTCTCTTGGTCTCTCTCTCGGAATCTCTCTCGGTCTCTCTCTCTCTCGGTCTCTCTCAGTCCCTCGGTCCCTCTCTCTTGGTCCCTCTCTCTCTCTCTCGCTCCCTCTCTCTCGCTCCCTCTCTCTCGCTCCCTCTCTCTCGCTCCCTCTCTCTCAGTCTCTCTCTTTCGGTCCCTCTCCGTCTCGGTCTCGCTCTCGGTCTCTCTCTCGGTCTCTCTCTCGGTCTCTCTCTCGGTCTCGGTCTCTCTCTCGGTCTCGGTGTCTCTCTCTCTCTCTCTCTCGGTCTCGGTCTCTCTCTCGGTCTCGGTCTCTCTCTCTCTCTCGGTCTCTCTCTCTTGGTCTCGGTCTCTCTGTCTAGGTCTCTCTTGGTCTCTCTCTCGGAATCTCTCTCTCTCTCTCTCTCTCTCGGTCCCTCTCTCGATCCCGCTCTCTCTCTTGTTCTCTCGGTCTCTCTCGGTCTCGGTCTCTCTCTTGGTCTCTCTCTCTCTCGGTCCCTCTCTCTCTCTCTCTCTCTCGGTCTCTCTCTCTCAGTCTCTCTCGGTATCTCTCCCTCGGTCTCTCGGTCTCTCTCGGTCTCTCTCAGTCTCTCTCTCTCGGTCCCTCTCGGTCCCTCGGTTCTTCTCTCTCTCTCTTGGTCCCTCTCTCTCGGTCTCGGTCTCTCTCTCTCTCTCTCTCAGTCTCGGTCTCTCTCTCTCGGTCTCGGTCTCTCTTTCTCTCTCTCTCTCGGTCCCTCGGTCTCTCTCTCACGGTCTCGGTCTCTCTCTTGGTCTCTCGGTCTCTCTCTCTCTCTCTCTCGGTCCCTCGGACTCTCTCTCTCTCTCGGTCCCTCGTTCTCTCTCTCTCTCGGTCCCTCGGTCTCTCTCTCTCTCTCAGTCCCTCGGTCTCTCTCTCTCTCTCGGTCTCTCTCATCTCGGTCTCTCTCTCTCTCGGTCCCTCTCTCTCGGTCCCTCTCGGTCTCTCTCTCCGTCTCGGTGTCTCTCTCTCTGTCTCAGTCTCTCGGTCTATCTCTCAGTCTCAGTCTCTCTTGGTCCCTCTCTCTCAGTCCCTCCCTCTAGGTACCTCTCACTCTCTCTCTCTCTCGGTCTCTCTCTCTCCCGATCTCTCTGTCTCTCGGTCCCTCGGTCTCTCTCTCTCTCTCTCGGTCCCTCAGTCTCTCTCTCTTTCTCTCGGTCCCTCGGTCTCTCTCTCTCTCTCTCTCTCGGTCCCTCGGTCTCTCTCTCACGGTCTCGGTCTCTCTCTTGGTCTCTCGGACTCTCTCTCTCTCTCGGTCCCTCGTTCTCTCTCTCTCTCTCAGTCCCTCGGTCACTCTCTCTCTCTCGGTCTCTCTCTCTCTCTCTCTATCTCGGTCTCTCTCTCTCTCTCTCTCTCTGTCTCTCTCTCTCTCGGTCTCTATCTCTCTCTCGGTCTCTCTCTCTCTCGGTCTCTTGGTCTCTCTCTCTCTCGGTCTCTCTCTCTCTTGGTCTCTCTCAGTCCCTCGGTCCCTCTCTCTTGGTCCCTCTCTCTCTCTCTCGCTCCCTCTCTCTCGCTCCCTCTCTCTCAGTCTCTCTCTTTCGGTCCCTCTCCGTCTCGGTCTCTCCGTCTCGGTCTCTCTCTCGGTCCGTCTCTCGGTCCTGCTCTCTCTCTCGGTCTCTCTCTCGGTCTCGGTCTCTCTCTCCGTCTCTCTCTCTCTCAGTCTCTCTCTCTCTCAGTCTCTCTCTCTCTCTCGGTCTCTCTCTCGGTCTCGGTCTGTCTCTCGGTCCCTCTCTCTCTTTCAGTCCCTCTCTCGGTCCCTCTCTCTCTCTCGGTCCCTCTCTCGGTCGCTCTATCGGTCTCTCTCTCGGTCTCGGTCCCTCTCTCTCTCTCTCTCTCTCAGTCTCTCTCTCTCTCTCTGTCTCGGTCTCTCTCTCTCTCTCTCTCTGTCTCTCTCTCTCTCGGTCTCTCTCTCTCTCTCGGTCTCTCTCTCTCTCGGTCTCTTGGTCTCTCTCTCTCTCGGTCTCTCTCTCTCTTGGTCTCTCTCAGTCCCTCGGTCCCTCTCTCTCGGTCCCTCTCTCTCTCTCTCGCTCCCTCTCTCTCGCTCCCTCTCTCTCGCTCCCTCTCTCTCGGTCTCTCTCTTTCTGTCCCTCTCCGTCTCGGTCTCTCTCTCCGTCTCGGTCTCTCTCTCGGTCTGTCTCTCGGTCTCTCTCTCGGTCTCTCTCTCGATCTCGGTCTCTCTCTCGGTCTCGGTCTCTCGGTCCCTCTCTCGGTCCCTCTCTCTCTCTCGGTCCCTCTCTCTCTCGGTCCCTCTCTCTCTCTCGGTCCCTCTCTCGATCCCGCTCTCTCTCTCGTTCTCTCGGTCTCGGTCTCTCTCTCTCTCGGTCTCTCTCTCTCGGTCTCTCTCTCGGTCTCTCTCTCTCTCGGTCTCTCTCTCGGTCTCGGTCTCTCTCTCTCTCGGTCTCTCTCTCTCGGTCTCTCGGTCTCCCTCAGTCTCTCTCTCTCGGTCCCTCTTGGTCCCTCGGTTCTTCTATCTCTCTCTTGGTCCCTCTCTCTCGGTCCCTCTCGGTCCCTCTCTCTCTCTCGGTCCCTCTCTCTCTCGGTCCCTCTCTCTCTCTTGGTCCCTCTCTCTATCCCGCTCTCTCTCTTGTTCTCTCGGTCTCTCTCTCTCGGTCTCGGTCTCTCTCTTGGTCTCTCTCTCTCTCGGTCCCTCTCTCTCTCTCTCTGTCTCGGTCTCTCTCTCTCAGTCTCTCTCGGTATCTCTCCCTCGGTCTCTCGGTCTCTCTCGGTCTCTCTCAGTCTCTCTCTCTCGGTCCCTCTCGGTCCCTCGGTTCTTCTCTCTCTCTCTTGGTCCCTCTCTCTCGGTCTCGGTCTCTCTCTCTCTCTCTCTCAGTCTCGGTCTCTCTCTCTCGGTCTCGGTCTCTCTTTCTCTCTCTCTCTCGGTCCCTCGGTCTCTCTCTCACGGTCTCGGTCTCTCTTTCTCTCTCTCTCTCGGTCCCTCGGTCTCTCTCTCACGGTCTCGGTCTCTCTCTTGGTCTCTCGGTCTCTCTCTCTCTCTCTCTCGGTCCCTCGGACTCTCTCTCTCTCTCGGTCCCTCGTTCTCTCTCTCTCTCGGTCCCTTGGTCTCTCTCTCTCTCTCAGTCCCTCGGTCTCTCTCTCTCTCTCGGTCTCTCTCATCTCGGTCTCTCTCTCTCTCGGTCCCTCTCTCTCGGTCCCTCTCGGTCTCTCTCTCCGTCTCAGTGTCTCTCTCTCGGTCTCGGTCTCTCGGTCTATCTCTCAGTCTCAGTCTCTCTTGGTCCCTCTCTCTCAGTCCCTCCCTCTAGGTACCTCTCACTCTCTCTCTCTCTCGGTCTCTCTCTCTCCCGATCTCTCTGTCTCTTGGTCCCTCGGTCTCTCTCTCTCTCTCTCGGTCCCTCAGTCTCTCTCTCTTTCTCTCGGTCCCTCGGTCTCTCTCTCTCTCTCTCTCTCGGTCCCTCGGTCTCTCTCTCATGGTGTCGGTCTCTCTCTTGGTCTCTCGGACTCTCTCTCTCTCTCGGTCCCTCGTTCTCTCTCTCTCTCTCTCTCAGTCCCTCGGTCACTCTCTCTCTCTCGGTCTCTCTCTCTCTCTCTCTCTCTCTCGGTCCCTCTCTCGATCCCGCTCTCTCTCTTGTTCTCTCGGTCTCTCTCGGTCTCGGTCTCTCTCTTGGTCTCTCTCTCTCTCGGTCCCTCTCTCTCTCTCTCTCTCTCGGTCTCTCTCTCTCAGTCTCTCTCGGTATCTCTCCCTCGGTCTCTCGGTCTCTCTCGGTCTCTCTCAGTCTCTCTCTCTCGGTCCCTCTCGGTCCCTCGGTTCTTCTCTCTCTCTCTTGGTCCCTCTCTCTCGGTCTCGGTCTCTCTCTCTCTCTCAGTCTCGGTCTCTCTCTCTCAGTCTCGGTCTCTCTTTCTCTCTCTCTCTCGGTCCCTCGGTCTCTCTCTCACGGTCTCGGTCTCTCTCTTGGTCTCTCGGTCTCTCTCTCTCTCTCTCTCGGTCCCTCGGACTCTCTCTCTCTCTCGGTCCCTCGTTCTCTCTCTCTCTCGGTCCCTCGGTCTCTCTCTCTCTCTCAGTCCCTCGGTCTCTCTCTCTCTCTCGGTCTCTCTCATCTCGGTCTCTCTCTCTCTCGGTCCCTCTCTCTCGGTCCCTCTCGGTCTCTCTCTCCGTCTCGGTGTCTCTCTCTCGGTCTCAGTCTCTCGGTCTATCTCTCAGTCTCAGTCTCTCTTGGTCCCTCTCTCTCAGTCCCTCCCTCTAGGTACCTCTCACTCTCTCTCTCTCTCGGTCTCACTCTCTCCCGATCTCTCTGTCTCTCGGTCCCTCGGTCTCTCTCTCTCTCTCTCGGTCCCTCAGTCTCTCTCTCTCTCTCTCGGTCCCTCGGTCTCTCTCTCTCTCTCTCTCTCAGTCCCTCGGTCTCTCTCTCACGGTCTCGGTCTCTCTCTTGGTCTCTCGGACTCTCTCTCTCTCTCGGTCCCTCGTTCTCTCTCTCTCTCTCAGTCCCTCGGTCACTCTCTCTCTCTCGGTCTCTCTCTCTCTCTCTCTATCTCGGTCTCTCTCTCTCTCTCTCTCTCTGTCTCTCTCTCTCTCGGTCTCTATCTCTCTCTCGGTCTCTCTCTCTCTCGGTCTCTTGGTCTCTCTCTCTCTCGGTCTCTCTCTCTCTTGGTCTCTCTCAGTCCCTCGGTCCCTCTCTCTTGGTCCCTCTCTCTCTCTCTCGCTCCCTCTCTCTCGCTCCCTCTCTCTCAGTCTCTCTCTTTCGGTCCCTCTCCGTCTCGGTCTCTCCGTCTCGGTCTCTCTCTCGGTCCGTCTCTCGGTCCTGCTCTCTCTCTCGGTCTCTCTCTCGGTCTCGGTCTCTCTCTCGGTCTCTCTCTCTCTCAGTCTCTCTCTCTCTCAGTCTCTCTCTCTCTCTCGGTCTCTCTCTCGGTCTCGGTCTGTCTCTCGGTCCCTCTCTCTCTTTCGGTCCCTCTCTCGGTCCCTCTCTCTCTCTCGGTCCCTCTCTCGGTCGCTCTATCGGTCTCTCTCTCGGTCTCGGTCCCTCTCTCTCTCTCTCTCTCTCAGTCTCTCTCTCTCTCTCTGTCTCGGTCTCTCTCTCTCTCTCTCTCTGTCTCTCTGTCTCTCTCTCTCTCGGTCTCTCTCTCTCTCTCGGTCTCTCTCTCTCTCGGTCTCTTGGTCTCTCTCTCTCTCGGTCTCTCTCTCTCTTGGTCTCTCTCAGTCCCTCGGTCCCTCTCTCTCGGTCCCTCTCTCTCTCTCTCGCTCCCTCTCTCTCGCTCCCTCTCTCTCGCTCCCTCTCTCTCGGTCTCTCTCTTTCTGTCCCTCTCCGTCTCGGTCTCTCTCTCCGTCTCGGTCTCTCTCTCGGTCTCTCTCTCGGTCTCTCTCTCGGTCTCTCTCTCGATCTCGGTCTCTCTCTCGGTCTCGGTCTCTCGGTCCCTCTCTCGGTCCCTCTCTCTCTCTCGGTCCCTCTCTCTCTCGGTCCCTCTCTCTCTCTCGGTCCCTCTCTCGATCCCGCTCTCTCTCTCGTTCTCTCGGTCTCGGTCTCTCTCTCTCTCGGTCTCTCTCTCTCGGTCTCTCTCTCGGTCTCTCTCTCTCTCGGTCTCTCTCTCGGTCTCGGTCTCTCTCTCTCTCGGTCTCTCTCTCTCTCGGTCTCTCGGTCTCCCTCAGTCTCTCTCTCTCGGTCCCTCTTGGTCCCTCGGTTCTTCTATCTCTCTCTTGGTCCCTCTCTCTCGGTCCCTCTCGGTCTCTCTCTCTCTCTGGGTCTCGGTCTCTCTCTCGGTCTCAGTCTCTCTCTCTCTCTCGGTCTCGGTATCTCTCTCGGTCTCGGTCCCTCTCTCTCTCTCTGTCTCTCTCTCTCTCTCGGTCTCTCTCTCTCAGTCTCTCTCGGTATCTCTCCCTCAGTCTTTCGGTCTCTCTCAGTCTCTCTCTCTCGGTCCCTCTCGGTCCCTCGGTTCTTCTCTCTCTCTCTTGGTCCCTCTCTCTCGGTCTCGGTCTCGGTCTCTCTCTCTCTCGGTCTCGGTCTCTCTCTCTCTCTCTCGGTCTCGGTCTCTCTCTCGGTCTCTCTCTCTCTCTCGGTCTCTCTCTCTCGGTCTCGGTCTCTCTCTCTCTCTCTCGGTCTCTCTCTCTTGGTCTCGGTCTCTCTCTCTGTCTAGGTCTCTCTTGGTCTCTCTCTCGGAATCTCTCTCAGTCTCTCTCTCTCTCGGTCTCTCTCAGTCCCTCGGTCCCTCTCTCTTGGTCCCTCTCTCTCTCTCTCGCTCCCTCTCTCTCTCTCGCTCCCTCTCTCTCGCTCCCTCTCTCTCAGTCTCTCTCTTTCGGTCCCTCTCCGTCTCGGTCTCTCTCTCGGTCTCTCTCTCGGTCTCTCTCTCAGTCTCTCTCTCGGTCTCGGTCTCTCTCTCTCGGTCCCTCTCAGTCTCTCTCTCTCTCTCTGTCTCTCTCTCTCGGTCCCTCTCTCGGTCCCTCTCTCTCTCTCGGTCCCTCTCTTGGTCCCTCTCTCTCTCGGTCCCTCTCTCTCTCTCTCTCTCAGTCTCTCTCTCTGTCTCGGCCTCTCTCGGTCTCTCTCTCTCTTTCGGTCTCTCTCTCTCTCTCGGTCTCTCTCTCTCTCTCGGTCTCTCTCAGTCCCTCGGTCCCTCTCTCTTGGTCCCTCTCCCTCTCTCTCGCTCCCTCTCTCTCGCTCCCTCTCTCTCGCTCCCTTTCTCTCGGTCTCACTCTCGGTCTCATTCTCGGTCTCAGTCTCTCTCTCTTTTGGTCTCTCTCTCACTCGGTCTCTCTCTCTCTCTCTCTCTCGGTCTCGGTCTCTCTCTCGGTCTCGGTCTCTCTCTCTCTCTCGGTCTCTCTCTCTTGGTCTCGGTCTCTCTGTCTAGGTCTCTCTTGGTCTCTCTCTCGGAATCTCTCTCGGTCTCTCTCTCTCTCGGTCTCTCTCAGTCCCTCGGTCCCTCTCTCTTGGTCCCTCTCTCTCTCTCTCGCTCCCTCTCTCTCGCTCCCTCTCTCTCGCTCCCTCTCTCTCGCTCCCTCTCTCTCAGTCTCTCTCTTTCGGTCCCTCTCCGTCTCGGTCTCGCTCTCGGTCTCTCTCTCGGTCTCTCTCTCGGTCTCTCTCTCGGTCTCGGTCTCTCTCTCGGTCTCGGTGTCTCTCTCTCTCTCTCTCTCGGTCTCGGTCTCTCTCTCGGTCTCTCTCTCTCTCTCGGTCTCTCTCTCTTGGTCTCGGTCTCTCTGTCTAGGTCTCTCTTGGTCTCTCTCTCGGAATCTCTCTCGGTCTCTCTCTCTCTCGGTCTCTCTCAGTCCCTCGGTCCCTCTCTCTTGGTCCCTCTCTCTCTCTCTCGCTCCCTCTCTCTCGCTCCCTCTCTCTCGCTCCCTCTCTCTCAGTCTCTCTCTTTCGGTCCCTCTCCGTCTCGGTCTCGCTCTCGGTCTCTCTCTCGGTCTCTCTCTCGGTCTCTCTCTCGGTCTCGGTCTCTCTCTCGGTCTCGGTGTCTCGGTCCCTCTCTCGGTCCCTCTCTCTCTCTCGGTCCCTCTCTCTCTCTCGGTCCCTCTCTCGATCCCGCTCTCTCTCTTGTTCTCTCGGTCTCTCTCTCTCGGTCTCGGTCTCTCTCTTGGTCCCTCTCTCTCGGTCTCGGTGTCTCTCTCTCTCTCTCGGTCTCGGTCTCTCTCAGTCTCGGTCTCTCTCTCGGTCTCGGTCTCTCTCTCTCTCTCGGTCTCTCTCTCTCTCTCGGTCTCTCTCTCTCGGTCTCGGTCTCTCTCTCTGTCTAGGTCTCTCTCGGTCTCTCTCTCTCAGTCTCTCTCGGTGTCTCTCCCTCTGTCTCTCGGTCTCTCTCATTCTCTCTCTCTCGGTCCCTCTCGGTCCCTCGGTTCTTCTCTCTCTCTTGGTCCCTTTCTCTCGGTCTCGGTGTCTCTCTCTCTCTCTCTCTCTCGGTCTCTCTCTCTCTCTCTCTCGGTCTCGGTCTCTCACTCGGTCTCGGTCTCTCTCTCTCTCTCGGTCTCTCTCTCTTGGTCTCGGTCTCTCTGTCTAGGTCTCTCTTGGTCTCTCTCTCGGAATCTCTCTCGGTCTCTCTCTCTCTCGGTCTCTCTCCGTCCCTCGGTCCCTCTCTCTTGGTCCCTCTCTCTCTCTCTCGCTCCCTCTCTCTCGCTCCCTCTCGCTCGCTCCCTCTCTCTCAGTCTCTCTCTTTCGGTCCCTCTCCGTCTCGGTCTCGCTCTCGGTCTCTCTCTCGGTCTCTCTCTCGGTCTCTCTCTCGGTCTCGGTCTCTCTCTCGGTCTCGGTCTCTCGGTCCCTCTCTCGGTCCCTCTCTCTCTCTCGGTCCCTCTCTCTCTCTTGGTCCCTCTCTCTATCCCGCTCTCTCTCTTGTTCTCTCGGTCTCTCTCTCTCGGTCTCGGTCTCTCTCTTGGTCTCTCTCTCTCTCGGTCCCTCTCTCTCTCTCTCTCTCTCGGTCTCTCTCTCTCAGTCTCTCTCGGTATCTCTCCCTCGGTCTCTCGGTCTCTCTCGGTCTCTCTCAGTCTCTCTCTCTCGGTCCCTCTCGGTCCCTCGGTCCTTCTCTCTCTCTCTTGGTCCCTCTCTCTCGGTCTCGGTCTCTCTCTCTCTCTCAGTCTCGGTCTCTCTCTCTCGGTCTCGGTCTCTCTTTCTCTCTCTCTCTCGGTCCCTCGGTCTCTCTCTCACGGTCTCGGTCTCTCTTTCTCTCTCTCTCTCGGTCCCTCGGTCTCTCTCTCACGGTCTCGGTCTCTCTCTTGGTCTCTCGGTCTCTCTCTCTCTCTCTCTCGGTCCCTCGGACTCTCTCTCTCTCTCGGTCCCTCGTTCTCTCTCTCTCTCGGTCCCTTGGTCTCTCTCTCTCTCTCAGTCCCTCGGTCTCTCTCTCTCTCTCGGTCTCTCTCATCTCGGTCTCTCTCTCTCTCGGTCCCTCTCTCTCGGTCCCTCTCAGTCTCTCTCTCCGTCTCAGTGTCTCTCTCTCGGTCTCGGTCTCTCGGTCTATCTCTCAGTCTCAGTCTCTCTTGGTCCCTCTCTCTCAGTCCCTCCCTCTAGGTACCTCTCACTCTCTCTCTCTCTCGGTCTCTCTCTCTCCCGATCTCTCTGTCTCTCGGTCCCTCGGTCTCTCTCTCTCTCTCTCGGTCCCTCAGTCTCTCTCTCTTTCTCTCGGTCCCTCGGTCTCTCTCTCTCTCTCTCTCTCGGTCCCTCGGTCTCTCTCTCACGGTGTCGGTCTCTCTCTTGGTCTCTCAGACTCTCTCTCTCTCTCGGTCCCTCGTTCTCTCTCTCTCTCAGTCCCTCGGTCACTCTCTCTCTCTCGGTCTCTCTCTCTCTCTCTCTCTCTCGGTCCCTCTCTCGATCCCGCTCTCTCTCTTGTTCTCTCGGTCTCTCTCGGTCTCGGTCTCTCTCTTGGTCTCTCTCTCTCTCGGTCCCTCTCTCTCTCTCTCTCTCTCGGTCTCTCTCTCTCAGTCTCTCTCGGTATCTCTCCCTCGGTCTCTCGGTCTCTCTCGGTCTCTCTCAGTCTCTCTCTCTCGGTCCCTCTCGGTCCCTCGGTTCTTCTCTCTCTCTCTTGGTCCCTCTCTCTCGGTCTCGGTCTCTCTCTCTCTCTCAGTCTCGGTCTCTCTCTCTCGGTCTCGGTCTCTCTTTCTCTCTCTCTCTCGGTCCCTCGGTCTCTCTCTCACGGTCTCGGTCTCTCTCTTGGTCTCTCGGTCTCTCTCTCTCTCTCTCTCGGTCCCTCGGACTCTCTCTCTCTCTCGGTCCCTCGTTCTCTCTCTCTCTCGGTCCCTCGGTCTCTCTCTCTCTCTCAGTCCCTCGGTCTCTCTCTCTCTCTCTCTCGGTCTCTCTCATCTCGGTCTCTCTCTCTCTCGGTCCCTCTCTCTCGGTCCCTCTCGGTCTCTCTCTCCGTCTCGGTGTCTCTCTCTCGGTCTCAGTCTCTCGGTCTATCTCTCAGTCTCAGTCTCTCTTGGTCCCTCTCTCTCAGTCCCTCCCTCTAGGTACCTCTCACTCTCTCTCTCTCTCGGTCTCTCTCTCTCCCGATCTCTCTGTCTCTCGGTCCCTCGGTCTCTCTCTCTCTCTCTCGGTCCCTCAGTCTCTCTCTCTTTCTCTCGGTCCCTCGGTCTCTCTCTCTCTCTCTCTCTCTCTCGGTCCCTCGGTCTCTCTCTCACGGTCTCGGTCTCTCTCTTGGTCTCTCGGACTCTCTCTCTCTCTCGGTCCCTCGTTCTCTCTCTCTCTCTCAGTCCCTCGGTCACTCTCTCTCTCTCGGTCTCTCTCTCTCTCTCTCTCTCTCGGTCTCTCTCTCTCTCTCTGTCTCTCTCTCTCTCGGTCTCTATCTCTCTCTCGGTCTCTCTCTCTCTCGGTCTCTTGGTCTCTCTCTCTCTCGGTCTCTCTCTCTCTTGGTCTCTCTCAGTCCCTCGGTCCCTCTCTCTTGGTCCCTCTCTCTCTCTCTCGCTCCCTCTCTCTCGCTCCCTCTCTCTCAGTCTCTCTCTTTCGGTCCCTCTCCGTCTCGGTCTCTCCGTCTCGGTCTCTCTCTCGGTCCGTCTCTCGGTCCTGCTCTCTCTCTCGGTCTCTCTCTCGGTCTCGGTCTCTCTCTCGGTCTCTCTCTCTCTCAGTCTCTCTCTCTCTCAGTCTCTCTCTCTCTCTCGGTCTCTCTCTTGGTCTCGGTCTCTCTCTCTGTCTAGGTCTCTCTTGGTCTCTCTCTCGGAATCTCTCTCGGTCTCTCTCTCTCTCGGTCTCTCTCAGTCCCTCGGTCCCTCTCTCTTGGTCCCTCTCTCTCTCTCTCGCTCCCTCTCTCTCGCTCCCTCTCTCTCGCTCCCTCTCTCTCAGTCTCTCTCTTTCGGTCCCTCTCCGTCTCGGTCTCTCTCTCGGTCTCTCTCTCGGTCTCTCTCTCGGTCTCTCTCTCAGTCTCTCTCTCGGTCTCGGTCTCTCTCTCTCGGTCCCTCTCGGTCTCTCTCTCTCTCTCTGTCTCTCTCTCTCGGTCCCTCTCTCGGTCCCTCTCTCTCTCTCGGTCCCTCTCTTGGTCCCTCTCTCTCTCGGTCCCTCTCTCTCTCTCTCTCTCAGTCTCTCTCTCTGTCTCGGCCTCTCTCGGTCTCTCTCTCTCTTTCGGTCTCTCTCTCTCTCTCGGTCTCTCTCTCTCTCTCGGTCTCTCTCAGTCCCTCGGTCCCTCTCTCTTGGTCCCTCTCCCTCTCTCTCGCTCCCTCTCTCTCGCTCCCTCTCTCTCGCTCCCTTTCTCTCGGTCTCACTCTCGGTCTCATTCTCGGTCTCAGTCTCTCTCTCTTTTGGTCTCTCTCTCTCTCGGTCTCTCTCTCTCTCTCTCTCTCTCTCGGTCTCGGTCTCTCTCTCGGTCTCGGTCTCTCTCTCTCTCTCGGTCTCTCTCTCTTGGTCTCGGTCTCTCTGTCTAGGTCTCTCTTGGTCTCTCTCTCGGAATCTCTCTCGGTCTCTCTCTCTCTCGGTCTCTCTCAGTCCCTCGGTCCCTCTCTCTTGGTCCCTCTCTCTCTCTCTCGCTCCGTCTCTCTCGCTCCCTCTCTCTCGCTCCCTCTCTCTCGCTCCCTCTCTCTCAGTCTCTCTCTTTCGGTCCCTCTCCGTCTCGGTCTCGCTCTCGGTCTCTCTCTCGGTCTCTCTCTCGGTCTCTCTCTCGGTCTCGGTCTCTCTCTCGGTCTCGGTGTCTCTCTCTCTCTCTCTCTCGGTCTCGGTCTCTCTCTCGGTCTCGGTCTCTCTCTCTCTCTCGGTCTCTCTCTCTTGGTCTCGGTCTCTCTGTCTAGGTCTCTCTTGGTCTCTCTCTCGGAATCTCTCTCTCTCTCTCTCTCTCTCGGTCCCTCTCTCGATCCCGCTCTCTCTCTTGTTCTCTCGGTCTCTCTCGGTCTCGGTCTCTCTCTTGGTCTCTCTCTCTCTCGGTCCCTCTCTCTCTCTCTCTCTCTCGGTCTCTCTCTCTCAGTCTCTCTCGGTATCTCTCCCTCGGTCTCTCGGTCTCTCTCGGTCTCTCTCAGTCTCTCTCTCTCGGTCCCTCTCGGTCCCTCGGTTCTTCTCTCTCTCTCTTGGTCCCTCTCTCTCGGTCTCGGTCTCTCTCTCTCTCTCAGTCTCGGTCTCTCTCTCTCGGTCTCGGTCTCTCTTTCTCTCTCTCTCTCGGTCCCTCGGTCTCTCTCTCACGGTCTCGGTCTCTCTCTTGGTCTCTCGGTCTCTCTCTCTCTCTCTCTCGGTCCCTCGGACTCTCTCTCTCTCTCGGTCCCTCGTTCTCTCTCTCTCTCGGTCCCTCGGTCTCTCTCTCTCTCTCAGTCCCTCGGTCTCTCTCTCTCTCTCAGTCCCTCGGTCTCTCTCTCTCTCTCGGTCTCTCTCATCTCGGTCTCTCTCTCTCTCGGTCCCTCTCTCTCGGTCCCTCTCGGTCTCTCTCTCCGTCTCGGTGTCTCTCTCTCTCTCTCGGTCTCGGTCTCTCTCTCTCTCTCTCAGTCTCGGTCTCTCTCTCTCGGTCTCGGTCTCTCTCTCTGTCTAGGTCTCTCTCGGTCTCTCTCTCGGAATCTCTCTCGGTCTCTCTCTCTCTCGGTCTCTCTCAGTCCCTCTCTCTTGGTCCCTCTCTCTCTCTCTCGCTCCCTCTCTCTCGCTCCCTCTCTCTCGCTCCCTCTCTCTCAGTCTCTCTCTTTCGGTCCCTCTCCGTCTCGGTCTCTCTCTCGGTCTCTCTCTCGGTCTCTCTCTCGGTCTCTCTCTCGGTCTCGGTCTCTCTCTCGGTCTCGGTGTCTCGGTCCCTCTCTCGGTCCCTCTCTCTCTCTCGGTCCCTCTCTCTCTCGGTCCCTCTCTCTCTCTCGGTCCCTCTCTCGATCCAGCTCTCTCTCTTGTTCTCTCGGTCTCTCTCTCTCGGTCTCGGTCTCTCTCTTGGTCTCTCTCTCTCTCGGTCTCTCGGTCTCGGTCTCTCTCTCTCTCGGTCTCTCTCTCTCGGGATCTCTCCCTCGGTCTCTCGGTCTCCCTCAGTCTCTCTCTCTCGGTCCCTCTCGGTCCCTCGGTTCTTCTATCTCTCTCTTGGTCCCTCTCTCTCAGTCCCTCTCGGTCTCTCTCTCTCTCTGAGTCTCGGTCTCTCTCTCGGTCTCAGTCTCTCTCTCGGTCTCGGTCTCTCTCTCGGTCTCGGTCCCTCTCTCTCTCTCGGTCTCTCTCTCTCTCTCTCTCTCGGTCTCTCTCTCTCAGTCTCTCTCGGTATCTCTCCCTCTGTCTCTCGGTCTCTCTCAGTCTCTCTCTCTCGGTCCCTCTCGGTCCCTCGGTTCTTCTCTCTCTCTCTTGGTCCCTTTCTCTCGGTCTCGGTGTCTCTCTCTCTCTCTCGGTCTCTCTCTCTCTCTCTCTCTCGGTCTCGGTCTCTCTCTCGGTCTCGGTCTCTCTCTCTCTCTCGGTCTCTCTCTCTTGGTCTCGGTCTCTCTGTCTAGGTCTCTCTTGGTCTCTCTCTCGGAATCTCTCTCGGTCTCTCTCTCTCTCAGTCTCTCTCAGTCCCTCGGTCCCTCTCTCTTGGTCCCTCTCTCTCTCTCTCGCTCCCTCTCTCTCGCTCCCTCTCTCTCGCTCCCTCTCTCTCAGTCTCTCTCTTTCGGTCCCTCTCCGTCTCGGTCTCGCTCTCGGTCTCTCTCTCGGTCTCTCTCTCGGTCTCTCTCTCGGTCTCGGTCTCTCTCTCGGTCTCGGTCTCTCGGTCCCTCTCTCGGTCCCTCTCTCTCTCTCGGTCCCTCTCTCTCTCTCGGTCCCTCTCTCGATCCCGCTCTCTCTCTTGTTCTCTCGGTCTCTCTCTCTAGATCTCGGTCTCTCTCTTGGTCTCTCTCTCTCTCGGTCCCTCTCTCTCTCTCTCTCTCTCGGTCTCTCTCTCTCAGTCTCTCTCGGTATCTCTCCCTCGGTCTCTCGGTCTCTCTCGGTCTCTCTCAGTCTCTCTCTCTCGGTCCCTCTCGGTCCCTCGGTTCTTCTCTCTCTCTCTTGGTCCCTCTCTCTCGGTCTCGGTCTCTCTCTCTCTCTCAGTCTCGGTCTCTCTCTCTCGGTCTCGGTCTCTCTCTCTCTCTCTCTCTCGGTCCCTCGGACTCTCTCTCTCTCTCGGTCCCTCGTTCTCTCTCTCTCTCGGTCCCTCGGTCTCTCTCTCTCTCTCAGTCCCTCGGTCTCTCTCTCTCTCACGGTCTCTCTCATCTCGGTCTCTCTCTCTCTCGGTCCCTCTCTCTCGGTCCCTCTCGGTCTCTCTCTCCGTCTCGGTGTCTCTCTCTCGGTCTCAGTCTCTCGGTCTATCTCTCAGTCTCAGTCTCTCTTGGTCCCTCTCTCTCAGTCCCTCCCTCTAGGTACCTCTCACTCTCTCTCTCTCTCGGTCTCTCTCTCTCCCGATCTCTCTGTCTCTCGGTCCCTCGGTCTCTCTCTCTCTCTCTCGGTCCCTCAGTCTCTCTCTCTTTCTCTCGGTCCCTCGGTCTCTCTCTCTCTCTCTCTCTCGGTCCCTCGGTCTCTCTCTCACGGTCTCGGTCTCTCTCTTGGTCTCTCGGACTCTCTCTCTCTCTCGGTCCCTCGTTCTCTCTCTCTCTCTCAGTCCCTCGGTCACTCTCTCTCTCTCGGTCTCTCTCTCTCTCTCTCTCTCTCGGTCTCTCTCTCTCTCTCTCTCTCTCTGTCTCTCTCTCTCTCGGTCTCTATCTCTCTCTCGGTCTCTCTCTCTCTCGGTCTCTTGGTCTCTCTCTCTCTCGGTCTCTCTCTCTCTTGGTCTCTCTCAGTCCCTCGGTCCCTCTCTCTTGGTCCCTCTCTCTCTCTCTCGCTCCCTCTCTCTCGCTCCCTCTCTCTCAGTCTCTCTCTTTCGGTCCCTCTCCGTCTCGGTCTCTCCGTCTCGGTCTCTCTCTCGGTCCGTCTCTCGGTCCTGCTCTCTCTCTCGGTCTCTCTCTCGGTCTCGGTCTCTCTCTCGGTCTCTCTCTCTCTCAGTCTCTCTCTCTCTCAGTCTCTCTCTCTCTCTCGGTCTCTCTCTCGGTCTCGGTCTGTCTCTCGGTCCCTCTCTCTCTTTCAGTCCCTCTCTCGGTCCCTCTCTCTCTCTCGGTCCCTCTCTCGGTCGCTCTATCGGTCTCTCTCTCGGTCTCGGTCCCTCTCTCTCTCTCTCTCTCTCAGTCTCTCTCTCTCTCTCTGTCTCGGTCTCTCTCTCTCTCTCTCTCTGTCTCTCTGTCTCTCTCTCTCTCGGTCTCTCTCTCTCTCTCGGTCTCTCTCTCTCTCGGTCTCTTGGTCTCTCTCTCTCTCGGTCTCTCTCTCTCTTGGTCTCTCTCAGTCCCTCGGTCCCTCTCTCTCGGTCCCTCTCTCTCTCTCTCGCTCCCTCTCTCTCGCTCCCTCAATCTCGCTCCCTCTCTCTCGGTCTCTCTCTTTCTGTCCCTCTCCGTCTCGGTCTCTCTCTCCGTCTCGGTCTCTCTCTCGGTCTGTCTCTCGGTCTCTCTCTCGGTCTCTCTCTCGATCTCGGTCTCTCTCTCGGTCTCGGTCTCTCGGTCCCTCTCTCGGTCCCTCTCTCTCTCTCGGTCCCTCTCTCTCTCGGTCCCTCTCTCTCTCTCGGTCCCTCTCTCGATCCCGCTCTCTCTCTCGTTCTCTCGGTCTCGGTCTCTCTCTCTCTCGGTCTCTCTCTCTCGGTCTCTCTCTCGGTCTCTCTCTCTCTCGGTCTCTCTCTCGGTCTCGGTCTCTCTCTCTCTCGGTCTCTCTCTCTCGGTCTCTCGGTCTCCCTCAGTCTCTCTCTCTCGGTCCCTCTTGGTCCCTCGGTTCTTCTATCTCTCTCTTGGTCCCTCTCTCTCGGTCCCTCTCGGTCCCTCTCTCTCTCTCGGTCCCTCTCTCTCTCGGTCCCTCTCTCTCTCTTGGTCCCTCTCTCTATCCTGCTCTCTCTCTTGTTCTCTCGGTCTCTCTCTCTCGGTCTCGGTCTCTCTCTTGGTCTCTCTCTCTCTCGGTCCCTCTCTCTCTCTCTCTGTCTCGGTCTCTCTCTCTCAGTCTCTCTCGGTATCTCTCCCTCGGTCTCTCGGTCTCTCTCGGTCTCTCTCAGTCTCTCTCTCTCGGTCCCTCTCGGTCCCTCGGTTCTTCTCTCTCTCTCTTGGTCCCTCTCTCTCGGTCTCGGTCTCTCTCTCTCTCTCAGTCTCGGTCTCTCTCTCTCGGTCTCGGTCTCTCTTTCTCTCTCTCTCTCGGTCCCTCGGTCTCTCTCTCACGGTCTCGGTCTCTCTTTCTCTCTCTCTCTCGGTCCCTCGGTCTCTCTCTCACGGTCTCGGTCTCTCTCTTGGTCTCTCGGTCTCTCTCTCTCTCTCTCTCGGTCCCTCGGACTCTCTCTCTCTCTCGGTCCCTCGTTCTCTCTCTCTCTCGGTCCCTTGGTCTCTCTCTCTCTCTCAGTCCCTCGGTCTCTCTCTCTCTCTCGGTCTCTCTCATCTCGGTCTCTCTCTCTCTCGGTCCCTCTCTCTCGGTCCCTCTCGGTCTCTCTCTCCGTCTCAGTGTCTCTCTCTCGGTCTCGGTCTCTCGGTCTATCTCTCAGTCTCAGTCTCTCTTGGTCCCTCTCTCTCAGTCCCTCCCTCTAGGTACCTCTCACTCTCTCTCTCTCTCGGTCTCTCTCTCTCCCGATCTCTCTGTCTCTTGGTCCCTCGGTCTCTCTCTCTCTCTCTCGGTCCCTCAGTCTCTCTCTCTTTCTCTCGGTCCCTCGGTCTCTCTCTCTCTCTCTCTCTCGGTCCCTCGGTCTCTCTCTCATGGTGTCGGTCTCTCTCTTGGTCTCTCGGACTCTCTCTCTCTCTCGGTCCCTCGTTCTCTCTCTCTCTCTCTCTCAGTCCCTCGGTCACTCTCTCTCTCTCGGTCTCTCTCTCTCTCTCTCTCTCTCGGTCCCTCTCTCGATCCCGCTCTCTCTCTTGTTCTCTCGGTCTCTCTCGGTCTCGGTCTCTCTCTTGGTCTCTCTCTCTCTCGGTCCCTCTCTCTCTCTCTCTCTCTCGGTCTCTCTCTCTCAGTCTCTCTCGGTATCTCTCCCTCGGTCTCTCTGTCTCTCTCGGTCTCTCTCAGTCTCTCTCTCTCGGTCCCTCTCGGTCCCTCGGTTCTTCTCTCTCTCTCTTGGTCCCTCTCTCTCGGTCTCGGTCTCTCTCTCTCTCTCAGTCTCGGTCTCTCTCTCTCGGTCTCGGTCTCTCTTTCTCTCTCTCTCTCGGTCCCTCGGTCTCTCTCTCACGGTCTCGGTCTCTCTCTTGGTCTCTCGGTCTCTCTCTCTCTCTCTCTCGGTCCCTCGGACTCTCTCTCTCTCTCGGTCCCTCGTTCTCTCTCTCTCTCGGTCCCTCGGTCTCTCTCTCTCTCTCAGTCCCTCGGTCTCTCTCTCTCTCTCGGTCTCTCTCATCTCGGTCTCTCTCTCTCTCGGTCCCTCTCTCTCGGTCCCTCTCGGTCTCTCTCTCCGTCTCGGTGTCTCTCTCTCGGTCTCAGTCTCTCGGTCTATCTCTCAGTCTCAGTCTCTCTTGGTCCCTCTCTCTCAGTCCCTCCCTCTAGGTACCTCTCACTCTCTCTCTCTCTCGGTCTCACTCTCTCCCGATCTCTCTGTCTCTCGGTCCCTCGGTCTCTCTCTCTCTCTCTCGGTCCCTCAGCCTCTCGCTCTCTCTCTCGGTCCCTCGGTCTCTCTCTCTCTCTCTCTCTCAGTCCCTCGGTCTCTCTCTCACGGTCTCGGTCTCTCTCTTGGTCTCTCGGACTCTCTCTCTCTCTCGGTCCCTCGTTCTCTCTCTCTCTCTCAGTCCCTCGGTCACTCTCTCTCTCTCGGTCTCTCTCTCTCTCTCTCTATCTCGGTCTCTCTCTCTCTCTCTCTCTCTGTCTCTCTCTCTCTCGGTCTCTATCTCTCTCTCGGTCTCTCTCTCTCTCGGTCTCTTGGTCTCTCTCTCTCTCGGTCTCTCTCTCTCTTGGTCTCTCTCAGTCCCTCGGTCCCTCTCTCTTGGTCCCTCTCTCTCTCTCTCGCTCCCTCTCTCTCGCTCCCTCTCTCTCAGTCTCTCTCTTTCGGTCCCTCTCCGTCTCGGTCTCTCCGTCTCGGTCTCTCTCTCGGTCCGTCTCTCGGTCCTGCTCTCTCTCTCGGTCTCTCTCTCGGTCTCGGTCTCTCTCTCGGTCTCTCTCTCTCTCAGTCTCTCTCTCTCTCAGTCTCTCTCTCTCTCTCGGTCTCTCTCTCGGTCTCGGTCTGTCTCTCGGTCCCTCTCTCTCTTTCGGTCCCTCTCTCGGTCCCTCTCTCTCTCTCGGTCCCTCTCTCGGTCGCTCTATCGGTCTCTCTCTCGGTCTCGGTCCCTCTCTCTCTCTCTCTCTCTCTCTCAGTCTCTCTCTCTCTCTCTGTCTCGGTCTCTCTCTCTCTCTCTCTCTGTCTCTCTGTCTCTCTCTCTCTCGGTCTCTCTCTCTCTCTCGGTCTCTCTCTCTCTCGGTCTCTTGGTCTCTCTCTCTCTCGGTCTCTCTCTCTCTTGGTCTCTCTCAGTCCCTCGGTCCCTCTCTCTCGGTCCCTCTCTCTCTCTCTCGCTCCCTCTCTCTCGCTCCCTCTCTCTCGCTCCCTCTCTCTCGGTCTCTCTCTTTCTGTCCCTCTCCGTCTCGGTCTCTCTCTCCGTCTCGGTCTCTCTCTCGGTCTCTCTCTCGGTCTCTCTCTCGGTCTCTCTCTCGATCTCGGTCTCTCTCTCGGTCTCGGTCTCTCGGTCCCTCTCTCGGTCCCTCTCTCTCTCTCGGTCCCTCTCTCTCTCGGTCCCTCTCTCTCTCTCGGTCCCTCTCTCGATCCCGCTCTCTCTCTCGTTCTCTCGGTCTCGGTCTCTCTCTCTCTCGGTCTCTCTCTCTCGGTCTCTCTCTCGGTCTCTCTCTCTCTCGGTCTCTCTCTCGGTCTCGGTCTCTCTCTCTCTCGGTCTCTCTCTCTCTCGGTCTCTCGGTCTCCCTCAGTCTCTCTCTCTCGGTCCCTCTTGGTCCCTCGGTTCTTCTATCTCTCTCTTGGTCCCTCTCTCTCGGTCCCTCTCGGTCTCTCTCTCTCTCTGGGTCTCGGTCTCTCTCTCGGTCTCAGTCTCTCTCTCTCTCTCGGTCTCGGTATCTCTCTCGGTCTCGGTCCCTCTCTCTCTCTCTGTCTCTCTCTCTCTCTCGGTCTCTCTCTCTCAGTCTCTCTCGGTATCTCTCCCTCAGTCTTTCGGTCTCTCTCAGTCTCTCTCTCTCGGTCCCTCTCGGTCCCTCGGTTCTTCTCTCTCTCTCTTGGTCCCTCTCTCTCGGTCTCGGTCTCGGTCTCTCTCTCTCTCGGTCTCGGTCTCTCTCTCTCTCTCTCGGTCTCGGTCTCTCTCTCGGTCTCTCTCTCTCTCTCGGTCTCTCTCTCTCGGTCTCGGTCTCTCTCTCTCTCTCTCGGTCTCTCTCTCTTGGTCTCGGTCTCTCTCTCTGTCTAGGTCTCTCTTGGTCTCTCTCTCGGAATCTCTCTCGGTCTCTCTCTCTCTCGGTCTCTCTCAGTCCCTCGGTCCCTCTCTCTTGGTCCCTCTCTCTCTCTCTCGCTCCCTCTCTCTCTCTCGCTCCCTCTCTCTCGCTCCCTCTCTCTCAGTCTCTCTCTTTCGGTCCCTCTCCGTCTCGGTCTCTCTCTCGGTCTCTCTCTCGGTCTCTCTCTCAGTCTCTCTCTCGGTCTCGGTCTCTCTCTCTCGGTCCCTCTCAGTCTCTCTCTCTCTCTCTGTCTCTCTCTCTCGGTCCCTCTCTCGGTCCCTCTCTCTCTCTCGGTCCCTCTCTTGGTCCCTCTCTCTCTCGGTCCCTCTCTCTCTCTCTCTCTCAGTCTCTCTCTCTGTCTCGGCCTCTCTCGGTCTCTCTCTCTCTTTCGGTCTCTCTCTCTCTCTCGGTCTCTCTCTCTCTCTCGGTCTCTCTCAGTCCCTCGGTCCCTCTCTCTTGGTCCCTCTCCCTCTCTCTCGCTCCCTCTCTCTCGCTCCCTCTCTCTCGCTCCCTTTCTCTCGGTCTCACTCTCGGTCTCATTCTCGGTCTCAGTCTCTCTCTCTTTTGGTCTCTCTCTCACTCGGTCTCTCTCTCTCTCTCTCTCTCGGTCTCGGTCTCTCTCTCGGTCTCGGTCTCTCTCTCTCTCTCGGTCTCTCTCTCTTGGTCTCGGTCTCTCTGTCTAGGTCTCTCTTGGTCTCTCTCTCGGAATCTCTCTCGGTCTCTCTCTCTCTCGGTCTCTCTCAGTCCCTCGGTCCCTCTCTCTTGGTCCCTCTCTCTCTCTCTCGCTCCCTCTCTCTCGCTCCCTCTCTCTCGCTCCCTCTCTCTCGCTCCCTCTCTCTCAGTCTCTCTCTTTCGGTCCCTCTCCGTCTCGGTCTCGCTCTCGGTCTCTCTCTCGGTCTCTCTCTCGGTCTCTCTCTCGGTCTCGGTCTCTCTCTCGGTCTCGGTCTCTCTCTCTCTCTCGGTCTCTCTCTCTTGGTCTCGGTCTCTCTGTCTAGGTCTCTCTTGGTCTCTCTCTCGGAATCTCTCTCGGTCTCTCTCTCTCTCGGTCTCTCTCAGTCCCTCGGTCCCTCTCTCTTGGTCCCTCTCTCTCTCTCTCGCTCCCTCTCTCTCGCTCCCTCTCTCTCGCTCCCTCTCTCTCAGTCTCTCTCTTTCGGTCCCTCTCCGTCTCGGTCTCGCTCTCGGTCTCTCTCTCGGTCTCTCTCTCGGTCTCTCTCTCGGTCTCGGTCTCTCTCTCGGTCTCGGTGTCTCGGTCCCTCTCTCGGTCCCTCTCTCTCTCTCGGTCCCTCTCTCTCTCTCGGTCCCTCTCTCGATCCCGCTCTCTCTCTTGTTCTCTCGGTCTCTCTCTCTCGGTCTCGGTCTCTCTCTTGGTCCCTCTCTCTCGGTCTCGGTGTCTCTCTCTCTCTCTCGGTCTCGGTCTCTCTCAGTCTCGGTCTCTCTCTCGGTCTCGGTCTCTCTCTCTCTCTCGGTCTCTCTCTCTCTCTCGGTCTCTCTCTCTCGGTCTCGGTCTCTCTCTCTGTCTAGGTCTCTCTCGGTCTCTCTCTCTCAGTCTCTCTCGGTGTCTCTCCCTCTGTCTCTCGGTCTCTCTCATTCTCTCTCTCTCGGTCCCTCTCGGTCCCTCGGTTCTTCTCTCTCTCTTGGTCCCTTTCTCTCGGTCTCGGTGTCTCTCTCTCTCTCTCTCTCTCGGTCTCTCTCTCTCTCTCTCTCTCGGTCTCGGTCTCTCTCTCGGTCTCGGTCTCTCTCTCTCTCTCGGTCTCTCTCTCTTGGTCTCGGTCTCTCTGTCTAGGTCTCTCTTGGTCTCTCTCTCGGAATCTCTCTCGGTCTCTCTCTCTCTCGGTCTCTCTCCGTCCCTTGGTCCCTCTCTCTTGGTCCCTCTCTCTCTCTCTCGCTCCCTCTCTCTCGCTCCCTCTCGCTCGCTCCCTCTCTCTCAGTCTCTCTCTTTCGGTCCCTCTCCGTCTCGGTCTCGCTCTCGGTCTCTCTCTCGGTCTCTCTCTCGGTCTCTCTCTCGGTCTCGGTCTCTCTCTCGGTCTCGGTCTCTCGGTCCCTCTCTCGGTCCCTCTCTCTCTCTCGGTCCCTCTCTCTCTCTTGGTCCCTCTCTCTATCCCGCTCTCTCTCTTGTTCTCTCGGTCTCTCTCTCTCGGTCTCGGTCTCTCTCTTGGTCTCTCTCTCTCTCGGTCCCTCTCTCTCTCTCTCTCTCTCGGTCTCTCTCTCTCAGTCTCTCTCGGTATCTCTCCCTCGGTCTCTCGGTCTCTCTCGGTCTCTCTCAGTCTCTCTCTCTCGGTCCCTCTCGGTCCCTCGGTCCTTCTCTCTCTCTCTTGGTCCCTCTCTCTCGGTCTCGGTCTCTCTCTCTCTCTCAGTCTCGGTCTCTCTCTCTCGGTCTCGGTCTCTCTTTCTCTCTCTCTCTCGGTCCCTCGGTCTCTCTCTCACGGTCTCGGTCTCTCTTTCTCTCTCTCTCTCGGTCCCTCGGTCTCTCTCTCATGGTCTCGGTCTCTCTCTTGGTCTCTCGGTCTCTCTCTCTCTCTCTCTCGGTCCCTCGGACTCTCTCTCTCTCTCGGTCCCTCGTTCTCTCTCTCTCTCGGTCCCTTGGTCTCTCTCTCTCTCTCAGTCCCTCGGTCTCTCTCTCTCTCTCGGTCTCTCTCATCTCGGTCTCTCTCTCTCTCGGTCCCTCTCTCTCGGTCCCTCTCAGTCTCTCTCTCCGTCTCAGTGTCTCTCTCTCGGTCTCGGTCTCTCGGTCTATCTCTCAGTCTCAGTCTCTCTTGGTCCCTCTCTCTCAGTCCCTCCCTCTAGGTACCTCTCACTCTCTCTCTCTCTCGGTCTCTCTCTCTCCCGATCTCTCTGTCTCTCGGTCCCTCGGTCTCTCTCTCTCTCTCTCGGTCCCTCAGTCTCTCTCTCTTTCTCTCGGTCCCTCGGTCTCTCTCTCTCTCTCTCTCTCGGTCCCTCGGTCTCTCTCTCACGGTGTCGGTCTCTCTCTTGGTCTCTCGGACTCTCTCTCTCTCTCGGTCCCTCGTTCTCTCTCTCTCTCAGTCCCTCGGTCACTCTCTCTCTCTCGGTCTCTCTCTCTCTCTCTCTCACTCGGTCCCTCTCTCGATCCCGCTCTCTCTCTTGTTCTCTCGGTCTCTCTCGGTCTCGGTCTCTCTCTTGGTCTCTCTCTCTCTCGGTCCCTCTCTCTCTCTCTCTCTCTCGGTCTCTCTCTCTCAGTCTCTCTCGGTATCTCTCCCTCGGTCTCTCGGTCTCTCTCGGTCTCTCTCAGTCTCTCTCTCTCGGTCCCTCTCGGTCCCTCGGTTCTTCTCTCTCTCTCTTGGTCCCTCTCTCTCGGTCTCGGTCTCTCTCTCTCTCTCAGTCTCGGTCTCTCTCTCTCGGTCTCGGTCTCTCTTTCTCTCTCTCTCTCGGTCCCTCGGTCTCTCTCTCACGGTCTCGGTCTCTCTTTCTCTCTCTCTCTCGGTCCCTCGGTCTCTCTCTCACGGTCTCGGTCTCTCTCTTGGTCTCTCGGTCTCTCTCTCTCTCTCTCTCGGTCCCTCGGACTCTCTCTCTCTCTCGGTCCCTCGTTCTCTCTCTCTCTCGGTCCCTCGGTCTCTCTCTCTCTCTCAGTCCCTCGGTCTCTCTCTCTCTCTCGGTCTCTCTCATCTCGGTCTCTCTCTCTCTCGGTCCCTCTCTCTCGGTCCCTCTCGGTCTCTCTCTCCGTCTCGGTGTCTCTCTCTCGGTCTCAGTCTCTCGGTCTATCTCTCAGTCTCAGTCTCTCTTGGTCCCTCTCTCTCAGTCCCTCCCTCTAGGTACCTCTCACTCTCTCTCTCTCTCGGTCTCTCTCTCTCCCGATCTCTCTGTCTCTCGGTCCCTCGGTCTCTCTCTCTCTCTCTCGGTCCCTCAGTCTCTCTCTCTCTCTCTCGGTCCCTCGTTCTCTCTCTCTCTCTCAGTCCCTCGGTCACTCTCTCTCTCTCGGTCTCTCTCTCTCTCTCTCTATCTCGGTCTCTCTCTCTCTCTCTGTCTCTCTCTCTCTTGGTCTCTATCTCTCTCTCGGTCTCTCTCTCTCTCGGTCTCTTGGTCTCTCTCTCTCTCGGTCTCTCTCTCTCTTGGTCTCTCTCAGTCCCTCGGTCCCTCTCTCTTGGTCCCTCTCTCTCTCTCTCGCTCCCTCTCTCTCGCTCCCTCTCTCTCAGTCTCTCTCTTTCGGTCCCTCTCCGTCTCGGTCTCTCCGTCTCGGTCTCTCTCTCGGTCCGTCTCTCGGTCCTGCTCTCTCTCTCGGTCTCTCTCTCGGTCTCGGTCTCTCTCTCGGTCTCTCTCTCTCTCAGTCTCTCTCTCTCTCAGTCTCTCTCTCTCTCTCGGTCTCTCTCTCGGTCTCGGTCTGTCTCTCGGTCCCTCTCTCTCTTTCGGTCCCTCTCTCGGTCCCTCTCTCTCTCTCGGTCCCTCTCTCGGTCGCTCTATCGGTCTCTCTCTCGGTCTCGGTCCCTCTCTCTCTCTCTCTCTCTCTCTCTCTCAGTCTCTCTCTCTCTCTCTGTCTCGGTCTCTCTCTCTCTCTCTCTCTGTCTCTCTGTCTCTCTCTCTCTCGGTCTCTCTCTCTCTCTCGGTCTCTCTCTCTCTCGGTCTCTTGGTCTCTCTCTCTCTCTGTCTCTCTCTCTCTTGGTCTCTCTCAGTCCCTCGGTCCCTCTCTCTCGGTCCCTCTCTCTCTCTCTCGCTCCCTCTCTCTCGCTCCCTCTCTCTCGGTCTCTCTCTTTCTGTCCCTCTCCGTCTCGGTCTCTCTCTCCGTCTCGGTCTCTCTCTCGGTCTGTCTCTCGGTCTCTCTCTCGGTCTCTCTCTCGATCTCGGTCTCTCTCTCGGTCTCGGTCTCTCTCTCTCTCGGTCTCTCTCTCTCGGTCTCTCGGTCTCCCTCAGTCTCTCTCTCTCGGTCCCTCTTGGTCCCTCGGTTCTTCTATCTCTCTCTTGGTCCCTCTCTCTCGGTCCCTCTCGGTCCCTCTCTCTCTCTCGGTCCCTCTCTCTCTCGGTCCCTCTCTCTCTCTTGGTCCCTCTCTCTATCCCGCTCTCTCTCTTGTTCTCTCGGTCTCTCTCTCTCGGTCTCGGTCTCTCTCTTGGTCTCTCTCTCTCTCGGTCCCTCTCTCTCTCTCTCTGTCTCGGTCTCTCTCTCTCAGTCTCTCTCGGTATCTCTCCCTCGGTCTCTCGGTCTCTCTCGGTCTCTCTCAGTCTCTCTCTCTCGGTCCCTCTCGGTCCCTCGGTTCTTCTCTCTCTCTCTTGGTCCCTCTCTCTCGGTCTCGGTCTCTCTCTCTCTCTCAGTCTCGGTCTCTCTCTCTCGGTCTCGGTCTCTCTTTCTCTCTCTCTCTCGGTCCCTCGGTCTCTCTCTCACGGTCTCGGTCTCTCTTTCTCTCTCTCTCTCGGTCCCTCGGTCTCTCTCTCACGGTCTCGGTCTCTCTCTTGGTCTCTCGGTCTCTCTCTCTCTCTCTCTCGGTCCCTCGGACTCTCTCTCTCTCTCGGTCCCTCGTTCTCTCTCTCTCTCGGTCCCTTGGTCTCTCTCTCTCTCTCAGTCCCTCGGTCTCTCTCTCTCTCTCGGTCTCTCTCATCTCGGTCTCTCTCTCTCTCGGTCCCTCTCTCTCGGTCCCTCTCGGTCTCTCTCTCCGTCTCAGTGTCTCTCTCTCGGTCTCGGTCTCTCGGTCTATCTCTCAGTCTCAGTCTCTCTTGGTCCCTCTCTCTCAGTCCCTCCCTCTAGGTACCTCTCACTCTCTCTCTCTCTCGGTCTCTCTCTCTCCCGATCTCTCTGTCTCTTGGTCCCTCGGTCTCTCTCTCTCTCTCTCGGTCCCTCAGTCTCTCTCTCTTTCTCTCGGTCCCTCGGTCTCTCTCTCTCTCTCTCTCTCGGTCCCTCGGTCTCTCTCTCACGGTGTCGGTCTCTCTCTTGGTCTCTCGGACTCTCTCTCTCTCTCGGTCCCTCGTTCTCTCTCTCTCTCTCTCTCAGTCCCTCGGTCACTCTCTCTCTCTCGGTCTCTCTCTCTCTCTCTCTCTCTCGGTCCCTCTCTCGATCCCGCTCTCTCTCTTGTTCTCTCGGTCTCTCTCGGTCTCGGTCTCTCTCTTGGTCTCTCTCTCTCTCGGTCCCTCTCTCTCTCTCTCTCTCTCGGTCTCTCTCTCTCAGTCTCTCTCGGTATCTCTCCCTCGGTCTCTCGGTCTCTCTCGGTCTCTCTCAGTCTCTCTCTCTCGGTCCCTCTCGGTCCCTCGGTTCTTCTCTCTCTCTCTTGGTCCCTCTCTCTCGGTCTCGGTCTCTCTCTCTCTCTCAGTCTCGGTCTCTCTCTCTCGGTCTCGGTCTCTCTTTCTCTCTCTCTCTCGGTCCCTCGGTCTCTCTCTCACGGTCTCGGTCTCTCTCTTGGTCTCTCGGTCTCTCTCTCTCTCTCTCTCGGTCCCTCGGACTCTCTCTCTCTCTCGGTCCCTCGTTCTCTCTCTCTCTCGGTCCCTCGGTCTCTCTCTCTCTCTCAGTCCCTCGGTCTCTCTCTCTCTCTCGGTCTCTCTCATCTCGGTCTCTCTCTCTCTCGGTCCCTCTCTCTCGGTCCCTCTCGGTCTCTCTCTCCGTCTCGGTGTCTCTCTCTCGGTCTCAGTCTCTCGGTCTATCTCTCAGTCTCAGTCTCTCTTGGTCCCTCTCTCTCAGTCCCTCCCTCTAGGTACCTCTCACTCTCTCTCTCTCTCGGTCTCACTCTCTCCCGATCTCTCTGTCTCTCGGTCCCTCGGTCTCTCTCTCTCTCTCTCGGTCCCTCAGTCTCTCGCTCTCTCTCTCGGTCCCTCGGTCTCTCTCTCTCTCTCTCTCTCAGTCCCTCGGTCTCTCTCTCACGGTCTCGGTCTCTCTCTTGGTCTCTCGGACTCTCTCTCTCTCTCGGTCCCTCGTTCTCTCTCTCTCTCTCAGTCCCTCGGTCACTCTCTCTCTCTCGGTCTCTCTCTCTCTCTCTCTATCTCGGTCTCTCTCTCTCTCTCTCTGTCTCTCTCTCTCTCGGTCTCTATCTCTCTCTCGGTCTCTCTCTCTCTCGGTCTCTTGGTCTCTCTCTCTCTCGGTCTCTCTCTCTCTTGGTCTCTCTCAGTCCCTCGGTCCCTCTCTCTTGGTCCCTCTCTCTCTCTCTCGCTCCCTCTCTCTCGCTCCCTCTCTCTCAGTCTCTCTCTTTCGGTCCCTCTCCGTCTCGGTCTCTCCGTCTCGGTCTCTCTCTCGGTCCGTCTCTCGGTCCTGCTCTCTCTCTCGGTCTCTCTCTCGGTCTTGGTCTCTCTCTCGGTCTCTCTCTCTCTCAGTCTCTCTCTCTCTCAGTCTCTCTCTCTCTCTCGGTCTCTCTCTCGGTCTCGGTCTGTCTCTCGGTCCCTCTCTCTCTTTCGGTCCCTCTCTCGGTCCCTCTCTCTCTCTCGGTCCCTCTCTCGGTCGCTCTATCGGTCTCTCTCTCGGTCTCGGTCCCTCTCTCTCTCTCTCTCTCTCTCTCAGTCTCTCTCTCTCTCTCTGTCTCGGTCTCTCTCTCTCTCTCTCTCTGTCTCTCTGTCTCTCTCTCTCTCGGTCTCTCTCTCTCTCTCGGTCTCTCTCTCTCTCGGTCTCTTGGTCTCTCTCTCTCTCGGTCTCTCTCTCTCTTGGTCTCTCTCAGTCCCTCGGTCCCTCTCTCTCGGTCCCTCTCTCTCTCTCTCGCTCCCTCTCTCTCGCTCCCTCTCTCTCGGTCTCTCTCTTTCTGTCCCTCTCCGTCTCGGTCTCTCTCTCCGTCTCGGTCTCTCTCTCGGTCTCTCTCTCGGTCTCTCTCTCGGTCTCTCTCTCGATCTCGGTCTCTCTCTCGGTCTCGGTCTCTCGGTCCCTCTCTCGGTCCCTCTCTCTCTCTCGGTCCCTCTCTCTCTCGGTCCCTCTCTCTCTCTCGGTCCCTTTCTCGATCCCGCTCTCTCTCTCGTTCTCTCGGTCTCGGTCTCTCTCTCTCTCGGTCTCTCTCTCTCGGTCTCTCTCTCGGTCTCTCTCTCTCTCGGTCTCTCTCTCGGTCTCGGTCTCTCTCTCTCTCGGTCTCTCTCTCTCGGTCTCTCGGTCTCCCTCAGTCTCTCTCTCTCGGTCCCTCTTGGTCCCTCGGTTCTTCTATCTCTCTCTTGGTCCCTCTCTCTCGGTCCCTCTCGGTCTCTCTCTCTCTCTGGGTCTCGGTCTCTCTCTCGGTCTCAGTCTCTCTCTCTCTCTCGGTCTCGGTATCTCTCTCGGTCTCGGTCCCTCTCTCTCTCTCTGTCTCTCTCTCTCTCGGTCTCTCTCTCTCAGTCTCTCTCGGTATCTCTCCCTCAGTCTTTCGGTCTCTCTCAGTCTCTCTCTCTCGGTCCCTCTCGGTCCCTCGGTTCTTCTCTCTCTCTCTTGGTCCCTCTCTCTCGGTCTCGGTCTCGGTCTCTCTCTCTCTCGGTCTCGGTCTCTCTCTCTCTCTCTCGGTCTCTCTCTCTCTCTCGGTCTCTCTCTCTCTCTCGGTCTCTCTCTCTCGGTCTCGGTCTCTCTCTCTCTCTCTCTCGGTCTCTCTCTCTTGGTCTCGGTCTCTCTCTCTGTCTAGGTCTCTCTTGGTCTCTCTCTCGGAATCTCTCTCGGTCTCTCTCTCTCTCGGTCTCTCTCAGTCCCTCGGTCCCTCTCTCTTGGTCCCTCTCTCTCTCTTGCTCCCTCTCTCTCTCTCGCTCCCTCTCTCTCGCTCCCTCTCTCTCAGTCTCTCTCTTTCGGTCCCTCTCCGTCTCGGTCTCTCTCTCGGTCTCTCTCTCGGTCTCTCTCTCGGTCTCTCTCTCAGTCTCGGTCTCTCTCTCTCGGTCCCTCTCGGTCTCTCTCTCTCTCTCTGTCTCTCTCTCTCGGTCCCTCTCTCGGTCCCTCTCTCTCTCTCGGTCCCTCTCTTGGTCCCTCTCTCTCTCGGTCCCTCTCTCTCTCTCTCTCTCAGTCTCTCTCTCTGTCTCGGCCTCTCTCGGTCTCTCTCTCTCTCTCGGTCTCTCTCTCTCTCTCGGTCTCTCTCACTCTCGGTCTCTCTCAGTCCCTCGGTCCCTCTCTCTTGGTCCCTCTCCCTCTCTCTTGCTCCCTCTCTCTCGCTCCCTCTCTCTCGCTCCCTCTCTCTCGCCTCACTCTCGGTCTCATTCTCGGTCTCGGTCTCTCTCTCTTTTGGTCTCTCTCTCTCTCGGTCTCTCTCTCTCTCTCTCTCTCGGTCTCGGTCTCTCTCTCGGTCTCGGTCTCTCTCTCTCTCTCGGTCTCTCTCTCTTGGTCTCGGTCTCTCTGTCTAGGTCGCTCTTGGTCTCTCTCTCGGAATCTCTCTCGGTCTCTCTCTCTCTCGGTCTCTCTCAGTCCCTCGGTCCCTCTCTTTTGGTCCCTCTCTCTCTCTCTCGCTCCCTCTCTCTCGCTCCCTCTCTCTCGCTCCCTCTCTCTCAGTCTCTCTCTTTCGGTCCCTCTCCGTCTCGGTCTCGCTCTCGGTCTCTCTCTCGGTCTCTCTCTCGGTCTCTCTCTCGGTCTCTCTCTCGGTCTCGGTGTCTCTCTCTCTCTCTCGGTCTCTCTCTCTCTCTCTCTCTCGGTCTCGGTCTCTCTCTCGGTCTCGGTCTCTCTCTCTCTCTCGGTCTCTCTCTCTTGGTCTCGGTCTCTCTGTCTAGGTCTCTCTTGTTCTCTCTCTCGGAATCTCTCTCGGTCTCTCTCTCTCTCGGTCTCTCTCAGTCCCTCGGTCCCTCTCTCTTGGTCCCTCTCTCTCTCTCTCGCTCCCTCTCTCTCGCTCCCTCTCTCTCGCTCCCTCTCTCTCAGTCTCTCTCTTTCGGTCCCTCTCCGTCTCGGTCTCGCTCTCGGTCTCTCTCTCGGTCTCTCTCTCGGTCTCTCTCTCTGTCTCGGTCTCTCTCTCGGTCTCGGTGTCTCGGTCCCTCTCTCGGTCCCTCTCTCTCTCTCGGTCCCTCTCTCTCTCTCGGTCCCTCTCTCGATCCCGCTCTCTCTCTTGCTCTCTCGGTCTCTCTCTCTCGGTCTCGGTCTCTCTCTTGGTCCCTCTCTCTCGGTCTCGGTGTCTCTCTCTCTCTCTCGGTCTCGGTCTCTCTCAGTCGCGGTCTCTCTCTCGGTCTCGGTCTCTCTCTCTCTCTCGGTCTCTCTCTCTCTCTCGGTCTCTCTCTCTCGGTCTCGGTCTCTCTCTCTGTCTAGGTCTCTCTTGGTCTCTCTCTTGGAATCTCTCTCGGTCTCTCTCTCTCTCGGTCTCTCTCAGTCCCTCAGTCCCTCTCTCTTGGTCCCTCTCTCTCTCTCTCGCTCCCTCTCTCTCGCTCCCTCTCTCTCAGTCTCTCTCTTTCGGTCCCTCTCCGTCTCGGTCTCTCTCTCGGTCTCTCTCTCGGTCTCTCTCTCGGTCTCTCTCTCGGTCTCGGTCTCTCTCTCGGTCTCGTTCTCTCGGTCCCTCTCTCGGTCCCTCTCTCTCTCTCGGTCCCTCTCTCTCTCGGTCCCTCTCTCTCTCTCGGTCCCTCTCTCTCTCTCGGTCCGTCTCTCGATCCCGCTCTCTCTCTTGTTCTCTCGGTCTCTCTCTCTCGGTCTCGGTCTCTCTCTCTCGGTCTCGGTCTCTCTCTTGGTCTCTCTCTCTCTCGGTCTCTCTCTCGGTCTCGGTCTCTCTCTCTCTCGGTCTCATTCTCTCGGGATCTCTCCCTCGGTCTCTCGGTCTCCCTCAGTCTCTCTCTCTCGGTCCCTCTCAGTCCCTCGGTTCTTCTCTCTCTCTCTTGGTCCCTCTCTCTCAGTCCCTCTCGGTCTCTCTCTCTCTCTGGGTCTCGGTCTCTCTCTCGGTCTCAGTCTCTCTCTCGGTCTCGGTCTCTCTCTCGGTCTCGGTCCCTCTCACTCTCTCGGTCTCTCTCTCTCTCTCTCTCTCTCTCTCTCAGTCTCTCTCTCTCAGTCTCTCTCGGTATCTCTCCCTCGGTCTCTCGGTCTCTCTCAGTCTCTCTCTCTCGGTCCCTCTCGTTCCCTCGGTTCTTCTCTCTCTCTCTTGGTCCCTCTCTCTCGGTCTCGGTGTCTCTCTCTCTCTCTCGGTCTCGGTCTCTCTCTCTCTCTCAGTCTCGGTCTCTCTCTCTCGGTCTCGGTCTCTCTCTCTCTCTCGGTCCCTCGGTCTCTCTCTCACGGTCTCGGTCTCTCTCTTGGTCTCTCGGTCTCTCTCGGTCCCTCGGACTCTCTCTCTCTCTCGGTCCCTCGTTCTCTCTCTCTCTCGGTCCCTCGGTCTCTCTCTCTCTCTCTCTCGATCTCTCTCATCTCGGTCTCTCTCTCTCTCGGTCCCTCTCTCTCGGTCTCTCTCTCGGTCTCTCTCTCGGTCTCGGTCTCTCTCTCGGTCTCGGTCTCTCGGTCCCTCTCTCGGTCCCTCTCTCTCTCTCGGTCCCTCTCTCTCTCTCGGTCCCTCTCTCGATCCCGCTCTCTCTCTTGTTCTCTCGGTCTCTCTCTCTCTCTCGGTCTCTCTCTCTCTCGGTCTCTCTCTCTCCGGATCTCTCCCTCGGTCTCTCGGTCTCCCTCAGTCTCTCTCTCTCGGTCCCTCTCGTTCCCTCGGTTCTTCTCTCTCTCTCTTGGTCCCTCTCTCTCGGTCTCGGTGTCTCTCTCTCTCTCTCGGTCTCGGTCTCTCTCTCTCTCTCAGTCTCGGTCTCTCTCTCTCGGTCTCGGTCTCTCTCTCTCTCTCGGTCCCTCGGTCTCTCTCTCACGGTCTCGGTCTCTCTCTTGGTCTCTCGGTCTCTCTCTCTCTCTCTCTCGGTCCCTCGGACTCTCTCTCTCTCTCGGTCCCTCGTTCTCTCTCTCTCTCGGTCCCTCGGTCTCTCTCTCTCTCTCGATCTCTCTCATCTCAGTCTCTCTCTCTCTCGGTCCCTCTCTCTCGGTCTCTCTCTCGGTCTCTCTCTCGGTCTCGGTCTCTCTCTCGGTCTCGGTCTCTCGGTCCCTCTCTCGGTCCCTCTCTCTCTCTCGGTCCCTCTCTCTCTCTCGGTCCCTCTCTCGATCCCGCTCTCTCTCTTGTTCTCTCGGTCTCTCTCTCTCTCTCGGTCTCTCTCTCTCTCGGTCTCTCTCTCTCCGGATCTCTCCCTCGGTCTCTCGGTCTCCCTCAGTCTCTCTCTCTCGGTCCCTCTCGGTCCCTCGGTTCTTCTATCTCTCTCTTGGTCCCTCTCTCTCAGTCCCTCTCGGTCTCTATCTCTCTCTGGGTCTCGGTCTCTCTCTCGGTCTCAGTCTCTCTCTCGGTCTCTCTCTCGGTCTCGGTCCCTCTCTCTCTCTCGGTCTCTCTCTCTCTCTCTCTCTCTCTCGGTCTCTCTCTCTCAGTCTCTCTCGGTATCTCTCCCTCGGTCTCTCGGTCTCTCTCAGTCTCTCTCTCTCGGTCCCTCTCGGTCCCTCGGTTCTTCTCTCTCTCTCTCTTGGTCCCTCTCTCTCGTTCTCGGTGTCCCTCTATCTCTCTCGGTCTCGGTCTCTCTCTCTCTCTCAGTCTCGGTCTCTCTCTCTCGGTCTCGGTCTCTCTCTCTCTCTCGGTCTCGGTCTCTCTCTCTCTCTCGGTCTCTCTCTCTCGGTCTCGGTCTCTCTCTCTGTCTAGGTCTCTCTCGGTCTCTCTCTCTCGGTCTCTCTCGGTCTCTCTCTCTCTCTCTCTCGGTCCCTCGGACTCTCTCTCTCTCTCGGTCCCTCGTTCTCCCTCTCTCTCGGTCCCTCGGTCTCTCTCTCTCTCTCAGTCCCTCGGTCTCTCTCTCTCTCTCTGTCTAGGTCTCTCTCAGTCTCTCTCTCTCCGTCTCTCTCTCAGTCTTGGTCCCTCTCTCTCTCTCGGTCCCTCTCGGTCTCTCTCTCTCTCTCTGTCTCTCTCTCTCGGTCCCTCTCTCGGTCCCTCTCTCTCTCTCGGTCCCTCTCTCGGTCCCTCTCTCTCTCGGTCCCTCTCTCTCTCTCTCTCTCAGTCTCTCTCTCTGTCTCGGCCTCTCTCGGCCTCTCTCTCTCTCTCGGTCTCTCTCTCTCTCTCGGTCTCTCTCACTCTCGGTCTCTCTCATTCCCTCGGACCCTCTCTCTTGGTCCCTCTCCCTCTCTCTCGCTCCCTCTCTCTCGCTCCCTCTCTCTCGGTCTCACTCTCGGTCTCATTCTCGGTCTCGGTCTCTCTCTCTCTTGGTCTCTCTCTCTCTCGGTCTCTCTCTCTCTCGGTTTCTCTCTCTCAGTCTCTCTCTCTCGGTCTCTCTCTCAGTCTCTCTCTCGGTCCCTCTCTCTCGGTCCTTCCCTCTCGGTCCCTCTCCTGCTCTCTCTCTCTCTCTCTCGGTCTCTCTCTCTCCCGATCTCTCTGTCTCTCGGTCCCTTGGTCTCTCTCTCTCTCTCTCGGTCCCTCAGTCTCTCCCTCTCTCTCTCGGTCCCTCAGTCTCTCTCTCTCTCTCTCTTTCTCTCTCGGTCTCTCTCTCTCACAGTCTCGCTCTCTCTTGGTCTCTCAGTCTCTCTCGGTCTCTCTCGGTCACTCTCTCTCGGTCCCTCTCGGTCCCTCGGTTCTTCTCTCTCTCTCTTGGTCCCTCTCTCTCGGTCTCGGTGTCTCTCTCTCTCTCTCTCGGTCTCGGTCTCTCTCTCTCTCTCTCAGTCTCGGTCTCTCTCTCTCGGTCTCGGTCTCTCTCTCTGTCTAGGTCTCTCTCGGTCTCTCTCTCGGAATCTCTCTCGGTCTCTCTCTCTCTCGGTCTCTCTCAGTCCCTCTCTCTTGGTCCCTCTCTCTCTCTCTCGCTCCCTCTCTCTCGCTCCCTCTCTCTCGCTCCCTCTCTCTCAGTCTCTCTCTTTCGGTCCCTCTCCGTCTCGGTCTCTCTCTCGGTCTCTCTCTCGGTCTCTCTCTCGGTCTCTCTCTCGGTCTCGGTCTCTCTCTCGGTCTCGGTGTCTCGGTCCCTCTCTCGGTCCCTCTCTCTCTCTCGGTCCCTCTCTCTCTCGGTCCCTCTCTCTCTCTCGGTCCCTCTCTCGATCCCGCTCTCTCTCTTGTTCTCTCGGTCTCTCTCTCTCGGTCTCGGTATCTCTCTCTTGGTCTCTCTCTCTCTCGGTCTCTCTCTTGGTCTCGGTCTCTCTCTCTCTCGGTCTCTCTCTCTCGGGATCTCTCCCTCGGTCTCTCGGTCTCCCTCAGTCTCTCTCTCTCGGTCCCTCTCGGTCCCTCGGTTCTTCTATCTCTCTCTTGGTCCCTCTCTCTCAGTCCCTCTCGGTCTCTCTCTCTCTCTGAGTCTCGGTCTCTCTCTCGGTCTCAGTCTCTCTCTCGGTCTCGGTCTCTCTCTCGGTCTCGGTCCCTCTCTCTCTCTCGGTCTCGGTCTCTCTCAGTCTCGGTCTCTCTCTCGGTCTCGGTCTCTCTCTCTCTCTCGGTCTCTCTCTCTCTCTCGGTCTCTCTCTCTCGGTCTCGGTCTCTCTCTCTGTCTAGGTCTCTCTCGGTCTCTCTCTCGGAATCTCTCTCGGTCTCTCTCTCTCTCGGTCTCTCTCAGTCCCTCAGTCCCTCTCTCTTGGTCCCTCTCTCTCTCTCTCGCTCCCTCTCTCTCGCTCCCTCTCTCTCAGTCTCTCTCTTTCGGTCCCTCTCCGTCTCGGTCTCTCTCTCGGTCTCTCTCTCGGTCTCTCTCTCGGTCTCTCTCTCGGTCTCGGTCTCTCTCTCGGTCTCGTTCTCTCGGTCCCTCTCTCGGTCCCTCTCTCTCTCTCGGTCCCTCTCTCTCTCGGTCCCTCTCTCTCTCTCGGTCCCTCTCTCTCTCTCGGTCCGTCTCTCGATCCCGCTCTCTCTCTTGTTCTCTCGGTCTCTCTCTCTCGGTCTCGGTCTCTCTCTCTCGGTCTCGGTCTCTCTCTTGGTCTCTCTCTCTCTCGGTCTCTCTCTCGGTCTCGGTCTCTCTCTCTCTCGGTCTCATTCTCTCGGGATCTCTCCCTCGGTCTCTCGGTCTCCCTCAGTCTCTCTCTCTCGGTCCCTCTCAGTCCCTCGGTTCTTCTCTCTCTCTCTTGGTCCCTCTCTCTCAGTCCCTCTCGGTCTCTCTCTCTCTCTGGGTCTCGGTCTCTCTCTCGGTCTCAGTCTCTCTCTCGGTCTCGGTCTCTCTCTCGGTCTCGGTCCCTCTCACTCTCTCGGTCTCTCTCTCTCTCTCTCTCTCTCTCAGTCTCTCTCTCTCAGTCTCTCTCGGTATCTCTCCCTCGGTCTCTCGGTCTCTCTCAGTCTCTCTCTCTCGGTCCCTCTCGTTCCCTCGGTTCTTCTCTCTCTCTCTTGGTCCCTCTCTCTCGGTCTCGGTGTCTCTCTCTCTCTCTCGGTCTCGGTCTCTCTCTCTCTCTCAGTCTCGGTCTCTCTCTCTCGGTCTCGGTCTCTCTCTCTCTCTCGGTCCCTCGGTCTCTCTCTCACGGTCTCGGTCTCTCTCTTGGTCTCTCGGTCTCTCTCTCTCTCTCTCTCGGTCCCTCGGACTCTCTCTCTCTCTCGGTCCCTCGTTCTCTCTCTCTCTCGGTCCCTCGGTCTCTCTCTCTCTCTCGATCTCTCTCATCTCGGTCTCTCTCTCTCTCGGTCCCTCTCTCTCGGTCTCTCTCTCGGTCTCTCTCTCGGTCTCGGTCTCTCTCTCGGTCTCGGTCTCTCGGTCCCTCTCTCGGTCCCTCTCTCTCTCTCGGTCCCTCTCTCTCTCTCGGTCCCTCTCTCGATCCCGCTCTCTCTCTTGTTCTCTCGGTCTCTCTCTCTCTCTCGGTCTCTCTCTCTCTCGGTCTCTCTCTCTCCGGATCTCTCCCTCGGTCTCTCGGTCTCCCTCAGTCTCTCTCTCTCGGTCCCTCTCGGTCCCTCGGTTCTTCTATCTCTCTCTTGGTCCCTCTCTCTCAGTCCCTCTCGGTCTCTATCTCTCTCTGGGTCTCGGTCTCTCTCTCGGTCTCAGTCTCTCTCTCGGTCTCTCTCTCGGTCTCGGTCCCTCTCTCTCTCTCGGTCTCTCTCTCTCTCTCTCTCTCTCTCGGTCTCTCTCTCTCAGTCTCTCTCGGTATCTCTCCCTCGGTCTCTCGGTCTCTCTCAGTCTCTCTCTCTCGGTCCCTCTCGGTCCCTCGGTTCTTCTCTCTCTCTCTCTTGGTCCCTCTCTCTCGTTCTCGGTGTCCCTCTCTCTCTCTCGGTCTCGGTCTCTCTCTCTCTCAGTCTCGGTATCTCTCTCTCGGTCTCGGTCTCTCTCTCTCTCTCGGTCTCGGTCTCTCTCTCTCTCTCGGTCTCTCTCTCTCGGTCTCGGTCTCTCTCTCTGTCTAGGTCTCTCTCGGTCTCTCTCTCTCGGTCTCTCTCGGTCTCTCTCTCTCTCTCTCTCGGTCCCTCGGACTCTCTCTCTCTCTCGGTCCCTCGTTCTCCCTCTCTCTCGGTCCCTCGGTCTCTCTCTCTCTCTCAGTCCCTCGGTCTCTCTCTCTCTCTCTGTCTAGGTCTCTCTCAGTCTCTCTCTCTCCGTCTCTCTCTCAGTCTTGGTCCCTCTCTCTCTCTCGGTCTCTCTCTCTCTCTCGGTCTCGGTCTCTCTCTCTGTCTAGGTCTCTCTCGGTCTCTTTCTCGGAATCTCTCTCGGTCTCTGTCTCTCTCTCTCGGTCCCTCTCGGTCTCTCTCTCTCTCTCTGTCTCTCTCTCTCGGTCCCTCTCTCGGTCCCTCTCTCTCTCTCGGTCCCTCTCTCGGTCCCTCTCTCTCTCGGTCCCTCTCTCTCTCTCTCTCTCAGTCTCTCTCTCTGTCTCGGCCTCTCTCGGCCTCTCTCTCTCTCTCGGTCTCTCTCTCTCTCTCGGTCTCTCTCACTCTCGGTCTCTCTCATTCCCTCGGACCCTCTCTCTTGGTCCCTCTCCCTCTCTCTCGCTCCCTCTCTCTCGCTCCCTCTCTCTCGGTCTCACTCTCGGTCTCATTCTCGGTCTCTCTCTCTCTTGGTCTCTCTCTCTCTCAGTCTCTCTCTCTCGGTCTCTCTCTCAGTCTCTCTCTCGGTCCCTCTCTCTCGGTCCTTCCCTCTCGGTCCCTCTCCTGCTCTCTCTCTCTCTCTCTCGGTCTCTCTCTCTCCCGATCTCTCTGTCTCTCGGTCCCTCGGTCTCTCTCTCTCTCTCTCGGTCCCTCAGTCTCTCCCTCTCTCTCTCGGTCCCTCGGTCTCTCTCTCTCTCTCTCTTTCTCTCTCGGTCTCTCTCTCTCACAGTCTCGCTCTCTCTTGGTCTCTCAGTCTCTCTCGGTCTCTCTCGGTCACTCTCTCTCGGTCCCTCTCGGTCCCTCGGTTCTTCTCTCTCTCTCTTGGTCCCTCTCTCTCGGTCTCGGTGTCTCTCTCTCTCTCTCTCGGTCTCGGTCTCTCTCTCTCTCTCTCAGTCTCGGTCTCTCTCTCTCGGTCTCGGTCTCTCTCTCTGTCTAGGTCTCTCTCGGTCTCTCTCTCACAGTCTCGCTCTCTCTTGGTCTCTCAGTCTCTCTCGGTCTCTCTCAGTCTCTCTCTCTCGGTCCCTCTCGGTCCCTCGGTTCTTCTCTCTCTCTCTTGGTCCCTCTCTCTCGGTCTAGGTCTCGGTCTCTCTCTCTCTCGGTCTCGGTCTCTCTCTCTCTCTCTCGGTCTCTCTCTCTCTCTCGGTCTCTCTCTCTCTCTCGGTCTCTCTCTCTCGGTCTCGGTCTCTCTCTCTCTCTCTCTCGGTCTCTCTCTCTTGGTCTCGGTCTCTCTCTCTGTCTAGGTCTCTCTTGGTCTCTCTCTCGGAATCTCTCTCGGTCTCTCTCTCTCTCGGTCTCTCTCAGTCCCTCGGTCCCTCTCTCTTGGTCCCTCTCTCTCTCTCGCTCCCTCTCTCTCTCTCGCTCCCTCTCTCTCGCTCCCTCTCTCTCAGTCTCTCTCTTTCGGTCCCTCTCCGTCTCGGTCTCTCTCTCGGTCTCTCTCTCGGTCTCTCTCTCAGTCTCGGTCTCTCTCTCTCGGTCCCTCTCGGTCTCTCTCTCTCTCTCTGTCTCTCTCTCTCGGTCCCTCTCTCGGTCCCTCTCTCTCTCTCGGTCCCTCTCTTGGTCCCTCTCTCTCTCGGTCCCTCTCTCTCTCTCTCTCTCAGTCTCTCTCTCTGTCTCGGCCTCTCTCGGTCTCTCTCTCTCTCTCGGTCTCTCTCTCTCTCTCGGTCTCTCTCACTCTCGGTCTCTCTCAGTCCCTCGGTCCCTCTCTCTTGGTCCCTCTCCCTCTCTCTTGCTCCCTCTCTCTCGCTCCCTCTCTCTCGCTCCCTCTCTCTCGCCTCACTCTCGGTCTCATTCTCGGTCTCGGTCTCTCTCTCTTTTGGTCTCTCTCTCTCTCGGTCTCTCTCTCTCTCTCTCTCTCGGTCTCGGTCTCTCTCTCGGTCTCGGTCTCTCTCTCTCTCTCGGTCTCTCTCTCTTGGTCTCGGTCTCTCTGTCTAGGTCGCTCTTGGTCTCTCTCTCGGAATCTCTCTCGGTCTCTCTCTCTCTCGGTCTCTCTCAGTCCCTCGGTCCCTCTCTTTTGGTCCCTCTCTCTCTCTCTCGCTCCCTCTCTCTCGCTCCCTCTCTCTCGCTCCCTCTCTCTCAGTCTCTCTCTTTCGGTCCCTCTCCGACTCGGTCTCGCTCTCGGTCTCTCTCTCGGTCTCTCTCTCGGTCTCTCTCTCGGTCTCGGTCTCTCTCTCGGTCTCGGTGTCTCTCTCTCTCTCTCGGTCTCTCTCTCTCTCTCTCTCTCAGTCTCGGTCTCTCTCTCGGTCTCGGTCTCTCTCTCTCTCTCGGTCTCTCTCTCTTGGTCTCGGTCTCTCTGTCTAGGTCTCTCTTGTTCTCTCTCTCGGAATCTCTCTCGGTCTCTCTCTCTCTCGGTCTCTCTCAGTCCCTCGGTCCCTCTCTCTTGGTCCCTCTCTCTCTCTCTCGCTCCCTCTCTCTCGCTCCCTCTCTCTCGCTCCCTCTCTCTCAGTCTCTCTCTTTCGGTCCCTCTCCGTCTCGGTCTCGCTCTCGGTCTCTCTCTCGGTCTCTCTCTCGGTCTCTCTCTCTGTCTCGGTCTCTCTCTCGGTCTCGGTGTCTCGGTCCCTCTCTCGGTCCCTCTCTCTCTCTCGGTCCCTCTCTCTCTCTCGGTCCCTCTCTCGATCCCGCTCTCTCTCTTGCTCTCTCGGTCTCTCTCTCTCGGTCTCGGTCTCTCTCTTGGTCCCTCTCTCTCGGTCTCGGTGTCTCTCTCTCTCTCTCGGTCTCGGTCTCTCTCAGTCTCGGTCTCTCTCTCGGTCTCGGTCTCTCTCTCTCTCTCGGTCTCTCTCTCTCTCTCGGTCTCTCTCTCTCGGTCTCGGTCTCTCTCTCTGTCTAGGTCTCTCTTGGTCTCTCTCTCGGAATCTCTCTCGGTCTCTCTCTCTCTCGGTCTCTCTCAGTCCCTCAGTCCCTCTCTCTTGGTCCCTCTCTCTCTCTCTCGCTCCCTCTCTCTCGCTCCCTCTCTCTCAGTCTCTCTCTTTCGGTCCCTCTCCGTCTCGGTCTCTCTCTCGGTCTCTCTCTCGGTCTCTCTCTCGGTCTCTCTCTCGGTCTCGGTCTCTCTCTCGGTCTCGTTCTCTCGGTCCCTCTCTCGGTCCCTCTCTCTCTCTCGGTCCCTCTCTCTCTCGGTCCCTCTCTCTCTCTCGGTCCCTCTCTCTCTCTCGGTCCGTCTCTCGATCCCGCTCTCTCTCTTGTTCTCTCGGTCTCTCTCTCTCGGTCTCGGTCTCTCTCTCTCGGTCTCGGTCTCTCTCTTGGTCTCTCTCTCTCTCGGTCTCTCTCTCGGTCTCGGTCTCTCTCTCTCTCGGTCTCATTCTCTCGGGATCTCTCCCTCGGTCTCTCGGTCTCCCTCAGTCTCTCTCTCTCGGTCCCTCTCAGTCCCTCGGTTCTTCTCTCTCTCTCTTGGTCCCTCTCTCTCAGTCCCTCTCGGTCTCTCTCTCTCTCTGGGTCTCGGTCTCTCTCTCGGTCTCAGTCTCTCTCTCGGTCTCGGTCTCTCTCTCGGTCTCGGTCCCTCTCACTCTCTCGGTCTCTCTCTCTCTCTCTCTCTCTCTCTCTCAGTCTCTCTCTCTCAGTCTCTCTCGGTATCTCTCCCTCGGTCTCTCGGTCTCTCTCAGTCTCTCTCTCTCGGTCCCTCTCGTTCCCTCGGTTCTTCTCTCTCTCTCTTGGTCCCTCTCTCTCGGTCTCGGTGTCTCTCTCTCTCTCTCGGTCTCGGTCTCTCTCTCTCTCTCAGTCTCGGTCTCTCTCTCTCGGTCTCGGTCTCTCTCTCTCTCTCGGTCCCTCGGTCTCTCTCTCACGGTCTCGGTCTCTCTCTTGGTCTCTCGGTCTCTCTCGGTCCCTCGGACTCTCTCTCTCTCTCGGTCCCTCGTTCTCTCTCTCTCTCGGTCCCTCGGTCTCTCTCTCTCTCTCGATCTCTCTCATCTCGGTCTCTCTCTCTCTCGGTCCCTCTCTCTCGGTCTCTCTCTCGGTCTCTCTCTCGGTCTCGGTCTCTCTCTCGGTCTCGGTCTCTCGGTCCCTCTCTCGGTCCCTCTCTCTCTCTCGGTCCCTCTCTCTCTCTCGGTCCCTCTCTCGATCCCGCTCTCTCTCTTGTTCTCTCGGTCTCTCTCTCTCTCTCGGTCTCTCTCTCTCTCGGTCTCTCTCTCTCCGGATCTCTCCCTCGTTCTCTCGGTCTCCCTCAGTCTCTCTCTCTCGGTCCCTCTCGTTCCCTCGGTTCTTCTCTCTCTCTCTTGGTCCCTCTCTCTCGGTCTCGGTGTCTCTCTCTCTCTCTCGGTCTCGGTCTCTCTCTCTCTCTCAGTCTCGGTCTCTCTCTCTCGGTCTCGGTCTCTCTCTCTCTCTCGGTCCCTCGGTCTCTCTCTCACGGTCTCGGTCTCTCTCTTGGTCTCTCGGTCTCTCTCTCTCTCTCTCTCGGTCCCTCGGACTCTCTCTCTCTCTCGGTCCCTCGTTCTCTCTCTCACTCGGTCCCTCGGTCTCTCTCTCTCTCTCGATCTCTCTCATCTCAGTCTCTCTCTCTCTCGGTCCCTCTCTCTCGGTCTCTCTCTCGGTCTCTCTCTCGGTCTCGGTCTCTCTCTCGGTCTCGGTCTCTCGGTCCCTCTCTCGGTCCCTCTCTCTCTCTCGGTCCCTCTCTCTCTCTCGGTCCCTCTCTCGATCCCGCTCTCTCTCTTGTTCTCTCGGTCTCTCTCTCTCTCTCGGTCTCTCTCTCTCTCGGTCTCTCTCTCTCCGGATCTCTCCCTCGGTCTCTCGGTCTCCCTCAGTCTCTCTCTCTCGGTCCCTCTCGGTCCCTCGGTTCTTCTATCTCTCTCTTGGTCCCTCTCTCTCAGTCCCTCTCGGTCTCTATCTCTCTCTGGGTCTCGGTCTCTCTCTCGGTCTCAGTCTCTCTCTCGGTCTCTCTCTCGGTCTCGGTCCCTCTCTCTCTCTCGGTCTCTCTCTCTCTCTCTCTCTCTCGGTCTCTCTCTCTCAGTCTCTCTCGGTATCTCTCCCTCGGTCTCTCGGTCTCTCTCAGTCTCTCTCTCTCGGTCCCTCTCGGTCCCTCGGTTCTTCTCTCTCTCTCTCTTGGTCCCTCTCTCTCGTTCTCGGTGTCCCTCTCTCTCTCTCGGTCTCGGTCTCTCTCTCTCTCTCAGTCTCGGTCTCTCTCTCTCGGTCTCGGTCTCTCTCTCTCTCTCGGTCTCGGTCTCTCTCTCTCTCTCGGTCTCTCTCTCTCGGTCTCGGTCTCTCTCTCTGTCTAGGTCTCTCTCGGTCTCTCTCTCTCGGTCTCTCTCGGTCTCTCTCTCTCTCTCTCTCGGTCCCTCGGACTCTCTCTCTCTCTCGGTCCCTCGTTCTCCCTCTCTCTCGGTCCCTCGGTCTCTCTCTCTCTCTCAGTCCCTCGGTCTCTCTCTCTCTCTCTGTCTAGGTCTCTCTCAGTCTCTCTCTCTCCGTCTCTCTCTCAGTCTTGGTCCCTCTCTCTCTCTCGGTCCCTCTCGGTCTCTTTCTCTCTCTCTGTCTCTCTCTCTCGGTCCCTCTCTCGGTCCCTCTCTCTCTCTCGGTCCCTCTCTCGGTCCCTCTCTCTCTCGGTCCCTCTCTCTCTCTCTCTCTCAGTCTCTCTCTCTGTCTCGGCCTCTCTCGGCCTCTCTCTCTCTCTCGGTCTCTCTCTCTCTCTCGGTCTCTCTCACTCTCGGTCTCTCTCATTCCCTCGGACCCTCTCTCTTGGTCCCTCTCCCTCTCTCTCGCTCCCTCTCTCTCGCTCCCTCTCTCTCGGTCTCACTCTCGGTCTCATTCTCGGTCTCGGTCTCTCTCTCTCTTGGTCTCTCTCTCTCTCGGTCTCTCTCTCTCTCGGTTTCTCTCTCTCAGTCTCTCTCTCTCGGTCTCTCTCTCAGTCTCTCTCTCGGTCCCTCTCTCTCGGTCCTTCCCTCTCGGTCCCTCTCCTGCTCTCTCTCTCTCTCTCTCGGTCTCTCTCTCTCCCGATCTCTCTGTCTCTCGGTCCCTTGGTCTCTCTCTCTCTCTCTCTCGGTCCCTCAGTCTCTCCCTCTCTCTCTCGGTCCCTCGGTCTCTCTCTCTCTCTCTCTTTCTCTCTCGGTCTCTCTCTCTCACAGTCTCGCTCTCTCTTGGTCTCTCAGTCTCTCTCGGTCTCTCTCGGTCACTCTCTCTCGGTCCCTCTCGGTCCCTCGGTTCTTCTCTCTCTCTCTTGGTCCCTCTCTCTCGGTCTCGGTGTCTCTCTCTCTCTCTCTCGGTCTCGGTCTCTCTCTCTCTCTCTCAGTCTCGGTCTCTCTCTCTCGGTCTCGGTCTCTCTCTCTGTCTAGGTCTCTCTCGGTCTCTCTCTCGGAATCTCTCTCGGTCTCTCTCTCTCTCGGTCTCTCTCAGTCCCTCTCTCTTGGTCCCTCTCTCTCTCTCTCGCTCCCTCTCTCTCGCTCCCTCTCTCTCGCTCCCTCTCTCTCAGTCTCTCTCTTTCGGTCCCTCTCCGTCTCGGTCTCTCTCTCGGTCTCTCTCTCGGTCTCTCTCTCGGTCTCTCTCTCGGTCTCGGTCTCTCTCTCGGTCTCGGTGTCTCGGTCCCTCTCTCGGTCCCTCTCTCTCTCTCGGTCCCTCTCTCTCTCGGTCCCTCTCTCTCTCTCGGTCCCTCTCTCGATCCCGCTCTCTCTCTTGTTCTCTCGGTCTCTCTCTCTCGGTCTCGGTATCTCTCTCTTGGTCTCTCTCTCTCTCGGTCTCTCTCTTGGTCTCGGTCTCTCTCTCTCTCGGTCTCTCTCTCTCGGGATCTCTCCCTCGGTCTCTCGGTCTCCCTCAGTCTCTCTCTCTCGGTCCCTCTCGGTCCCTCGGTTCTTCTATCTCTCTCTTGGTCCCTCTCTCTCAGTCCCTCTCGGTCTCTCTCTCTCTCTGAGTCTCGGTCTCTCTCTCGGTCTCAGTCTCTCTCTCGGTCTCGGTCTCTCTCTCGGTCTCGGTCCCTCTCTCTCTCTCGGTCTCGGTCTCTCTCAGTCTCGGTCTCTCTCTCGGTCTCGGTCTCTCTCTCTCTCTCGGTCTCTCTCTCTCTCTCGGTCTCTCTCTCTCGGTCTCGGTCTCTCTCTCTGTCTAGGTCTCTCTCGGTCTCTCTCTCGGAATCTCTCTCGGTCTCTCTCTCTCTCGGTCTCTCTCAGTCCCTCAGTCCCTCTCTCTTGGTCCCTCTCTCTCTCTCTCGCTCCCTCTCTCTCGCTCCCTCTCTCTCAGTCTCTCTCTTTCGGTCCCTCTCCGTCTCGGTCTCTCTCTCGGTCTCTCTCTCGGTCTCTCTCTCGGTCTCTCTCTCGGTCTCGGTCTCTCTCTCGGTCTCGTTCTCTCGGTCCCTCTCTCGGTCCCTCTCTCTCTCTCGGTCCCTCTCTCTCTCGGTCCCTCTCTCTCTCTCGGTCCCTCTCTCTCTCTCGGTCCGTCTCTCGATCCCGCTCTCTCTCTTGTTCTCTCGGTCTCTCTCTCTCGGTCTCGGTCTCTCTCTCTCGGTCTCGGTCTCTCTCTTGGTCTCTCTCTCTCTCGGTCTCTCTCTCGGTCTCGGTCTCTCTCTCTCTCGGTCTCATTCTCTCGGGATCTCTCCCTCGGTCTCTCGGTCTCCCTCAGTCTCTCTCTCTCGGTCCCTCTCAGTCCCTCGGTTCTTCTCTCTCTCTCTTGGTCCCTCTCTCTCAGTCCCTCTCGGTCTCTCTCTCTCTCTGGGTCTCGGTCTCTCTCTCGGTCTCAGTCTCTCTCTCGGTCTCGGTCTCTCTCTCGGTCTCGGTCCCTCTCACTCTCTCGGTCTCTCTCTCTCTCTCTCTCTCTCTCAGTCTCTCTCTCTCAGTCTCTCTCGGTATCTCTCCCTCGGTCTCTCGGTCTCTCTCAGTCTCTCTCTCTCGGTCCCTCTCGTTCCCTCGGTTCTTCTCTCTCTCTCTTGGTCCCTCTCTCTCGGTCTCGGTGTCTCTCTCTCTCTCTCGGTCTCGGTCTCTCTCTCTCTCTCAGTCTCGGTCTCTCTCTCTCGGTCTCGGTCTCTCTCTCTCTCTCGGTCCCTCGGTCTCTCTCTCACGGTCTCGGTCTCTCTCTTGGTCTCTCGGTCTCTCTCTCTCTCTCTCTCGGTCCCTCGGACTCTCTCTCTCTCTCGGTCCCTCGTTCTCTCTCTCTCTCGGTCCCTCGGTCTCTCTCTCTCTCTCGATCTCTCTCATCTCGGTCTCTCTCTCTCTCGGTCCCTCTCTCTCGGTCTCTCTCTCGGTCTCTCTCTCGGTCTCGGTCTCTCTCTCGGTCTCGGTCTCTCGGTCCCTCTCTCGGTCCCTCTCTCTCTCTCGGTCCCTCTCTCTCTCTCGGTCCCTCTCTCGATCCCGCTCTCTCTCTTGTTCTCTCCGTCTCTCTCTCTCTCTCGGTCTCTCTCTCTCTCGGTCTCTCTCTCTCCGGATCTCTCCCTCGGTCTCTCGGTCTCCCTCAGTCTCTCTCTCTCGGTCCCTCTCGGTCCCTCGGTTCTTCTATCTCTCTCTTGGTCCCTCTCTCTCAGTCCCTCTCGGTCTCTATCTCTCTCTGGGTCTCGGTCTCTCTCTCGGTCTCAGTCTCTCTCTCGGTCTCTCTCTCGGTCTCGGTCCCTCTCTCTCTCTCGGTCTCTCTCTCTCTCTCTCTCTCTCTCGGTCTCTCTCTCTCAGTCTCTCTCGGTATCTCTCCCTCGGTCTCTCGGTCTCTCTCAGTCTCTCTCTCTCGGTCCCTCTCGGTCCCTCGGTTCTTCTCTCTCTCTCTCTTGGTCCCTCTCTCTCGTTCTCGGTGTCCCTCTCTCTCTCTCGGTCTCGGTCTCTCTCTCTCTCTCAGTCTCGGTATCTCTCTCTCGGTCTCGGTCTCTCTCTCTCTCTCGGTCTCGGTCTCTCTCTCTCTCTCGGTCTCTCTCTCTCGGTCTCGGTCTCTCTCTCTGTCTAGGTCTCTCTCGGTCTCTCTCTCTCGGTCTCTCTCGGTCTCTCTCTCTCTCTCTCTCGGTCCCTCGGACTCTCTCTCTCTCTCGGTCCCTCGTTCTCCCTCTCTCTCGGTCCCTCGGTCTCTCTCTCTCTCTCAGTCCCTCGGTCTCTCTCTCTCTCTCTGTCTAGGTCTCTCTCAGTCTCTCTCTCTCCGTCTCTCTCTCAGTCTTGGTCCCTCTCTCTCTCTCGGTCTCTCTCTCTCTCTCGGTCTCGGTCTCTCTCTCTGTCTAGGTCTCTCTCGGTCTCTTTCTCGGAATCTCTCTCGGTCTCTGTCTCTCTCTCTCGGTCCCTCTCGGTCTCTCTCTCTCTCTCTGTCTCTCTCTCTCGGTCCCTCTCTCGGTCCCTCTCTCTCTCTCGGTCCCTCTCTCGGTCCCTCTCTCTCTCGGTCCCTCTCTCTCTCTCTCTCTCTCTCAGTCTCTCTCTCTGTCTCGGCCTCTCTCGGCCTCTCTCTCTCTCTCGGTCTCTCTCTCTCTCTCGGTCTCTCTCACTCTCGGTCTCTCTCATTCCCTCGGACCCTCTCTCTTGGTCCCTCTCCCTCTCTCTCACTCCCTCTCTCTCGCTCCCTCTCTCTCGGTCTCACTCTCGGTCTCATTCTCGGTCTCTCTCTCTCTTGGTCTCTCTCTCTCTCAGTCTCTCTCTCTCGGTCTCTCTCTCAGTCTCTCTCTCGGTCCCTCTCTCTCGGTCCTTCCCTCTCGGTCCCTCTCCTGCTCTCTCTCTCTCTCTCTCGGTCTCTCTCTCTCCCGATCTCTCTGTCTCTCGGTCCCTCGGTCTCTCTCTCTCTCTCTCGGTCCCTCAGTCACTCCCTCTCTCTCTCGGTCCCTCGGTCTCTCTCTCTCTCTCTCTTTCTCTCTCGGTCTCTCTCTCTCACAGTCTCGCTCTCTCTTGGTCTCTCAGTCTCTCTCGGTCTCTCTCGGTCACTCTCTCTCGGTCCCTCTCGGTCCCTCGGTTCTTCTCTCTCTCTCTTGGTCCCTCTCTCTCGGTCTCGGTGTCTCTCTCTCTCTCTCTCGGTCTCGGTCTCTCTCTCTCTCTCTCAGTCTCGGTCTCTCTCTCTCGGTCTCGGTCTCTCTCTCTGTCTAGGTCTCTCTCGGTCTCTCTCTCGGAATCTCTCTCGGTCTCTCTCTCTCTCGGTCTCTCTCAGTCCCTCTCTCTTGGTCCCTCTCTCTCTCTCTCGCTCCCTCTCTCTCGCTCCCTCTCTCTCGCTCCCTCTCTCTCAGTCTCTCTCTTTCGGTCCCTCTCCGTCTCGGTCTCTCTCTCGGTCTCTCTCTCGGTCTCTCTCTCGGTCTCTCTCTCGGTCTCTCTCTCGGTCTCGGTCTCTCTCTCGGTCTCGGTGTCTCGGTCCCTCTCTCGGTCCCTCTCTCTCTCTCGGTCCCTCTCTCTCTCGGTCCCTCTCTCTCTCTCGGTCCCTCTCTCGATCCCGCTCTCTCTCTTGTTCTCTCGGTCTCTCTCTCTCGGTCTTGGTCTCTCTCTTGGTCTCTCTCTCTCTCGGTCTCTCTCTTGGTCTCGGTCTCTCTCTCTCTCGGTCTCTCTCTCTCGGGATCTCTCCCTCGGTCTCTCGGTCTCCCTCAGTCTCTCTCTCTCGGTCCCTCTCGGTCCCTCGGTTCTTCTATCTCTCTCTTGGTCCCTCTCTCTCAGTCCCTCTCGGTCTCTCTCTCTCTCTGAGTCTCGGTCTCTCTCTCGGTCTCAGTCTCTCTCTCGGTCTCGGTCTCTCTCTCGGTCTCGGTCCCTCTCTCTCTCTCGGTCTCTCTCTCTCTCTCTCTCTCGGTCTCTCTCTCTCAGTCTCTCTCGGTATCTCTCCCTCTGTCTCTCGGTCTCTCTCAGTCTCTCTCTCTCGGTCCCTCTCGGTCCCTCGGTTCTTCTCTCTCTCTCTTGGTCCCTTTCTCTCGGTCTCGGTGTCTCTCTCTCTCTCTCGGTCTCTCTCTCTCTCTCTCTCTCGGTCTCGGTCTCTCTCTCGGTCTCGGTCTCTCTCTCTCTCTCGGTCTCTCTCTCTTGGTCTCGGTCTCTCTGTCTAGGTCTCTCTTGGTCTCTCTCTCGGAATCTCTCTCGGTCTCTCTCTCTCTCAGTCTCTCTCAGTCCCTCGGTCCCTCTCTCTTGGTCCCTCTCTCTCTCTCTCGCTCCCTCTCTCTCGCTCCCTCTCTCTCGCTCCCTCTCTCTCAGTCTCTCTCTTTCGGTCCCTCTCCGTCTCGGTCTCGCTCTCGGTCTCTCTCTCGGTCTCTCTCTCGGTCTCTCTCTCGGTCTCGGTCTCTCTCTCGGTCTCGGTCTCTCGGTCCCTCTCTCGGTCCCTCTCTCTCTCTCGGTCCCTCTCTCTCTCTCGGTCCCTCTCTCGATCCCGCTCTCTCTCTTGTTCTCTCGGTCTCTCTCTCTAGATCTCGGTCTCTCTCTTGGTCTCTCTCTCTCTCGTTCCCTCTCTCTCTCTCTCTCTCTCGGTCTCTCTCTCTCAGTCTCTCTCGGTATCTCTCCCTCGGTCTCTCGGTCTCTCTCGGTCTCTCTCAGTCTCTCTCTCTCGGTCCCTCTCGGTCCCTCGGTTCTTCTCTCTCTCTCTTGGTCCCTCTCTCTCGGTCTCGGTCTCTCTCTCTCTCTCAGTCTCGGTCTCTCTCTCTCGGTCTCGGTCTCTCTCTCTCTCTCTCTCTCGGTCCCTCGGACTCTCTCTCTCTCTCGGTCCCTCGTTCTCTCTCTCTCTCGGTCCCTCGGTCTCTCTCTCTCTCTCAGTCCCTCGGTCTCTCTCTCTCTCTCGGTCTCTCTCATCTCGGTCTCTCTCTCTCTCGGTCCCTCTCTCTCGGTCCCTCTCGGTCTCTCTCTCCGTCTCGGTGTCTCTCTCTCGGTCTCAGTCTCTCGGTCTATCTCTCAGTCTCAGTCTCTCTTGGTCCCTCTCTCTCAGTCCCTCCCTCTAGGTACCTCTCACTCTCTCTCTCTCTCGGTCTCTCTCTCTCCCGATCTCTCTGTCTCTCGGTCCCTCGGTCTCTCTCTCTCTCTCTCGGTCCCTCAGTCTCTCTCTCTTTCTCTCGGTCCCTCGTTCTCTCTCTCTCTCTCTCTCTCGGTCCCTCGGTCTCTCTCTCACGGTCTCGGTCTCTCTCTTGGTCTCTCGGACTCTCTCTCTCTCTCGGTCCCTCGTTCTCTCTCTCTCTCTCAGTCCCTCGGTCACTCTCTCTCTCTCGGTCTCTCTCTCTCTCTCTCTGTCTCGGTCTCTCTCTCTCTCTCTCTCTGTCTCTCTGTCTCTCTCTCTCTTGGTCTCTATCTCTCTCTCGGTCTCTCTCTCTCTCGGTCTCTTGGTCTCTCTCTCTCTCGGTCTCTCTCTCTCTTGGTCTCTCTCAGTCCCTCGGTCCCTCTCTCTTGGTCCCTCTCTCTCTCTCTCGCTCCCTCTCTCTCGCTCCCTCTCTCTCAGTCTCTCTCTTTCGGTCCCTCTCCGTCTCGGTCTCTCCGTCTCGGTCTCTCTCTCGGTCCGTCTCTCGGTCCTGCTCTCTCTCTCGGTCTCTCTCTCGGTCTCGGTCTCTCTCTCGGTCTCTCTCTCTCTCAGTCTCTCTCTCTCTCAGTCTCTCTCTCTCTCTCGGTCTCTCTCTCGGTCTCGGTCTGTCTCTCGGTCCCTCTCTCTCTTTCGGTCCCTCTCTCGGTCCCTCTCTCTCTCTCGGTCCCTCTCTCGGTCCCTCTATAGGTCTCTCTCTCGGTCTCGGTCCCTCTCTCTCTCCCTCTCTCTCTCTCAGTCTCTCTCTCTCTCTCTGTCTCGGTCTCTCTCTCTCTCTCTCTCTGTCTCTCTGTCTCTCTCTCTCTCGGTCTCTCTCTCTCTCTCGGTCTCTCTCTCTCTCGGTCTCTTGGTCTCTCTCTCTCTCGGTCTCTCTCTCTCTTGGTCTCTCTCAGTCCCTCGGTCCCTCTCTCTCGGTCTCTCTCTCTCTCTCTCGCTCCCTCTCTCTCGCTCCCTCTCTCTCAGTCTCTCTCTTTCGGTCCCTCTCCGTCTCGGTCTCTCCGTCTCGGTCTCTCTCTCGGTCCGTCTCTCGGTCCTGCTCTCTCTCTCGGTTTCTCTCTCGGTCTCGGTCTCTCTCTCGGTCTCTCTCTCTCTCAGTCTCTCTCTCTCTCAGTCTCTCTCTCTCTCTCGGTCTCTCTCTCTCTCGGTCTCTCTCTCGGTCTCGGTCTGTCTCTCGGTCCCTCTCTCTCTTTCGGTCCCTCTCTCGGTCCCTCTCTCTCTCTCGGTCCCTCTCTCGGTCGCTCTATCGGTCTCTCTCTCGGTCTCGGTCCCTCTCTCTCTCTCTCTCTCTCTCTCTCAGTCTCTCTCTCTCTCTCTGTCTCGGTCTCTCTCTCTCTCTCTCTCTGTCTCTCTGTCTCTCTCTCTCTCGGTCTCTCTCTCTCTCTCGGTCTCTCTCTCTCTCGGTCTCTTGGTCTCTCTCTCTCTCGGTCTCTCTCCCTCTTGGTCTCTCTCAGTCCCTCGGTCCCTCTCTCTCGGTCCCTCTCTCTCTCTCTCGCTCCCTCTCTCTCGCTCCCTCTCTCTCGCTCCCTCTCTCTCAGTCTCTCTCTTTCTGTCCCTCTCCGTCTCGGTCTCTCTCTCCGTCTCGGTCTCTCTCTCGGTCTCTCTCTCGGTCTCTCTCTCGGTCTCTCTCTCGATCTCGGTCTCTCTCTCGGTCTCGGTCTCTCGGTCTCTCTCGGTCCCTCTCTCTCTCTCGGTCCCTCTCTCTCTCGGTCCCTCTCTCTCTCTCGGTCCCTCTCTCGATCCCGCTCTCTCTCTCGTTCTCTCGGTCTCGGTCTCTCTCTCTCTCGGTCTCTCTCTCTCGGTCTCTCTCTCGGTCTCTCTCTCTCTCGGTCTCTCTCTCGGTCTCAGTCTCTCTCTCTCTCGGTCTCTCTCTCTCGGTCTCTCGGTCTCCCTCAGTCTCTCTCTCTCGGTCCCTCTTGGTCCCTCGGTTCTTCTATCTCTCTCTTGGTCCCTCTCTCTCGGTCCCTCTCGGTCTCTCTCTCTCTCTGGGTCTCGGTCTCTCTCTCGGTCTCAGTCTCTCTCTCTCTCTCGGTCTCGGTATCTCTCTCGGTCTCGGTCCCTCTCTCTCTCTCTGTCTCTCTCTCTCTCTCTCTCTCGGTCTCTCTCTCTCAGTCTCTCTCGGTATCTCTCCCTCAGTCTTTCGGTCTCTCTCAGTCTCTCTCTCTCGGTCCCTCTCGGTCCCTCGGTTCTTTTCTCTATCTCTTGGTCCCTCTCTCTCGGTCTCGGTCTCGGTCTCTCTCTCTCTCGGTCTCGGTCTCTCTCTCTCTCTCTCGGTCTCTCTCTCTCTCTCGGTCTCTCTCTCTCTCTCGGTCTCTCTCTCTCGGTCTCGGTCTCTCTCTCTCTCTCTCGGTCTCTCTCTCTTGGTCTCGGTCTCTCTCTCTGTCTAGGTCTCTCTTGGTCTCTCTCTCGGAATCTCTCTCGGTCTCTCTCTCTCTCGGTCTCTCTCAGTCCCTCGGTCCCTCTCTCTTGGTCCCTCTCTCTCTCTCTCGCTCCCTCTCTCTCTCTCGCTCCCTCTCTCTCGCTCCCTCTCTCTCAGTCTCTCTCTTTCGGTCCCTCTCCGTCTCGGTCTCTCTCTCGGTCTCTCTCTCTGTCTCTCTCTCTCGGTCCCTCTCTCGGTCCCTCTCTCTCTCTCGGTCCCTCTCTTGGTCCCTCTCTCTCTCGGTCCCTCTCTCTCTCTCTCTCTCAGTCTCTCTCTCTGTCTCGGCCTCTCTCGGTCTCTCTCTCTCTCTCGGTCTCTCTCTCTCTCTCGGTCTCTCTCACTCTCGGTCTCTCTCAGTCCCTCGGTCCCTCTCTCTTGGTCCCTCTCCCTCTCTCTCGCTCCCTCTCTCTCGCTCCCTCTCTCTCGCTCCCTCTCTCTCGCCTCACTCTCGGTCTCATTCTCGGTCTCGGTCTCTCTCTCTCTCGGTCTCTCTCTCTCTCGGTCTCTCTCTCTCTCTCTCTCTCGGTCTCGGTCTCTCTCTCGGTCTCGGTCTCTCTCTCTCTCTCGGTCTCTCTCTCTCGGTCTCGGTCTCTCTCTCTGTCTAGGTCTCTCTCGGTCTCTCTCTCGGAATCTCTCTCGGTCTCTCTCTCTCTCGGTCTCTCTCAGTCCCTCAGTCCCTCTCTCTTGGTCCCTCTCTCTCTCTCTCGCTCCCTCTCTCTCGCTCCCTCTCTCTCAGTCTCTCTCTTTCGGTCCCTCTCCGTCTCGGTCTCTCTCTCGGTCTCTCTCTCGGTCTCTCTCTCGGTCTCTCTCTCGGTCTCGGTCTCTCTCTCGGTCTCGTTCTCTCGGTCCCTCTCTCGGTCCCTCTCTCTCTCTCGGTCCCTCTCTCTCTCGGTCCCTCTCTCTCTCTCGGTCCCTCTCTCTCTCTCGGTCCGTCTCTCGATCCCGCTCTCTCTCTTGTTCTCTCGGTCTCTCTCTCTCGGTCTCGGTCTCTCTCTCTCGGTCTCGGTCTCTCTCTTGGTCTCTCTCTCTCTCGGTCTCTCTCTCGGTCTCGGTCTCTCTCTCTCTCGGTCTCATTCTCTCGGGATCTCTCCCTCGGTCTCTCGGTCTCCCTCAGTCTCTCTCTCTCGGTCCCTCTCAGTCCCTCGGTTCTTCTCTCTCTCTCTTGGTCCCTCTCTCTCAGTCCCTCTCGGTCTCTCTCTCTCTCTGGGTCTCGGTCTCTCTCTCGGTCTCAGTCTCTCTCTCGGTCTCGGTCTCTCTCTCGGTCTCGGTCCCTCTCACTCTCTCGGTCTCTCTCTCTCTCTCTCTCTCTCTCAGTCTCTCTCTCTCAGTCTCTCTCGGTATCTCTCCCTCGGTCTCTCGGTCTCTCTCAGTCTCTCTCTCTCGGTCCCTCTCGTTCCCTCGGTTCTTCTCTCTCTCTCTTGGTCCCTCTCTCTCGGTCTCGGTGTCTCTCTCTCTCTCTCGGTCTCGGTCTCTCTCTCTCTCTCAGTCTCGGTCTCTCTCTCTCGGTCTCGGTCTCTCTCTCTCTCTCGGTCCCTCGGTCTCTCTCTCACGGTCTCGGTCTCTCTCTTGGTCTCTCGGTCTCTCTCTCTCTCTCTCTCGGTCCCTCGGACTCTCTCTCTCTCTCGGTCCCTCGTTCTCTCTCTCTCTCGGTCCCTCGGTCTCTCTCTCTCTCTCGATCTCTCTCATCTCGGTCTCTCTCTCTCTCGGTCCCTCTCTCTCGGTCTCTCTCTCGGTCTCTCTCTCGGTCTCGGTCTCTCTCTCGGTCTCGGTCTCTCGGTCCCTCTCTCGGTCCCTCTCTCTCTCTCGGTCCCTCTCTCTCTCTCGGTCCCTCTCTCGATCCCGCTCTCTCTCTTGTTCTCTCCGTCTCTCTCTCTCTCTCGGTCTCTCTCTCTCTCGGTCTCTCTCTCTCCGGATCTCTCCCTCGGTCTCTCGGTCTCCCTCAGTCTCTCTCTCTCGGTCCCTCTCGGTCCCTCGGTTCTTCTATCTCTCTCTTGGTCCCTCTCTCTCAGTCCCTCTCGGTCTCTATCTCTCTCTGGGTCTCGGTCTCTCTCTCGGTCTCAGTCTCTCTCTCGGTCTCTCTCTCGGTCTCGGTCCCTCTCTCTCTCTCGGTCTCTCTCTCTCTCTCTCTCTCTCTCGGTCTCTCTCTCTCAGTCTCTCTCGGTATCTCTCCCTCGGTCTCTCGGTCTCTCTCAGTCTCTCTCTCTCGGTCCCTCTCGGTCCCTCGGTTCTTCTCTCTCTCTCTCTTGGTCCCTCTCTCTCGTTCTCGGTGTCCCTCTCTCTCTCTCGGTCTCGGTCTCTCTCTCTCTCTCAGTCTCGGTCTCTCTCTCTCGGTCTCGGTCTCTCTCTCTCTCTCGGTCTCGGTCTCTCTCTCTCTCTCGGTCTCTCTCTCTCGGTCTCGGTCTCTCTCTCTGTCTAGGTCTCTCTCGGTCTCTCTCTCTCGGTCTCTCTCGGTCTCTCTCTCTCTCTCTCTCGGTCCCTCGGACTCTCTCTCTCTCTCGGTCCCTCGTTCTCCCTCTCTCTCGGTCCCTCGGTCTCTCTCTCTCTCTCAGTCCCTCGGTCTCTCTCTCTCTCTCTGTCTAGGTCTCTCTCAGTCTCTCTCTCTCCGTCTCTCTCTCAGTCTTGGTCCCTCTCTCTCTCTCGGTCTCTCTCTCTCTCTCGGTCTCGGTCTCTCTCTCTGTCTAGGTCTCTCTCGGTCTCTTTCTCGGAATCTCTCTCGGTCTCTGTCTCTCTCTCTCGGTCCCTCTCGGTCTCTCTCTCTCTCTCTGTCTCTCTCTCTCGGTCCCTCTCTCGGTCCCTCTCTCTCTCTCGGTCCCTCTCTCGGTCCCTCTCTCTCTCGGTCCCTCTCTCTCTCTCTCTCTCTCTCAGTCTCTCTCTCTGTCTCGGCCTCTCTCGGCCTCTCTCTCTCTCTCGGTCTCTCTCTCTCTCTCGGTCTCTCTCACTCTCGGTCTCTCTCATTCCCTCGGACCCTCTCTCTTGGTCCCTCTCCCTCTCTCTCACTCCCTCTCTCTCGCTCCCTCTCTCTCGGTCTCACTCTCGGTCTCATTCTCGGTCTCTCTCTCTCTTGGTCTCTCTCTCTCTCAGTCTCTCTCTCTCGGTCTCTCTCTCAGTCTCTCTCTCGGTCCCTCTCTCTCGGTCCTTCCCTCTCGGTCCCTCTCCTGCTCTCTCTCTCTCTCTCTCGGTCTCTCTCTCTCCCGATCTCTCTGTCTCTCGGTCCCTCGGTCTCTCTCTCTCTCTCTCGGTCCCTCAGTCACTCCCTCTCTCTCTCGGTCCCTCGGTCTCTCTCTCTCTCTCTCTTTCTCTCTCGGTCTCTCTCTCTCACAGTCTCGCTCTCTCTTGGTCTCTCAGTCTCTCTCGGTCTCTCTCGGTCACTCTCTCTCGGTCCCTCTCGGTCCCTCGGTTCTTCTCTCTCTCTCTTGGTCCCTCTCTCTCGGTCTCGGTGTCTCTCTCTCTCTCTCTCGGTCTCGGTCTCTCTCTCTCTCTCTCAGTCTCGGTCTCTCTCTCTCGGTCTCGGTCTCTCTCTCTGTCTAGGTCTCTCTCGGTCTCTCTCTCGGAATCTCTCTCGGTCTCTCTCTCTCTCGGTCTCTCTCAGTCCCTCTCTCTTGGTCCCTCTCTCTCTCTCTCGCTCCCTCTCTCTCGCTCCCTCTCTCTCGCTCCCTCTCTCTCAGTCTCTCTCTTTCGGTCCCTCTCCGTCTCGGTCTCTCTCTCGGTCTCTCTCTCGGTCTCTCTCTCGGTCTCTCTCTCGGTCTCTCTCTCGGTCTCGGTCTCTCTCTCGGTCTCGGTGTCTCGGTCCCTCTCTCGGTCCCTCTCTCTCTCTCGGTCCCTCTCTCTCTCGGTCCCTCTCTCTCTCTCGGTCCCTCTCTCGATCCCGCTCTCTCTCTTGTTCTCTCGGTCTCTCTCTCTCGGTCTTGGTCTCTCTCTTGGTCTCTCTCTCTCTCGGTCTCTCTCTTGGTCTCGGTCTCTCTCTCTCTCGGTCTCTCTCTCTCGGGATCTCTCCCTCGGTCTCTCGGTCTCCCTCAGTCTCTCTCTCTCGGTCCCTCTCGGTCCCTCGGTTCTTCTATCTCTCTCTTGGTCCCTCTCTCTCAGTCCCTCTCGGTCTCTCTCTCTCTCTGAGTCTCGGTCTCTCTCTCGGTCTCAGTCTCTCTCTCGGTCTCGGTCTCTCTCTCGGTCTCGGTCCCTCTCTCTCTCTCGGTCTCTCTCTCTCTCTCTCTCTCGGTCTCTCTCTCTCAGTCTCTCTCGGTATCTCTCCCTCTGTCTCTCGGTCTCTCTCAGTCTCTCTCTCTCGGTCCCTCTCGGTCCCTCGGTTCTTCTCTCTCTCTCTTGGTCCCTTTCTCTCGGTCTCGGTGTCTCTCTCTCTCTCTCGGTCTCTCTCTCTCTCTCTCTCTCGGTCTCGGTCTCTCTCTCGGTCTCGGTCTCTCTCTCTCTCTCGGTCTCTCTCTCTTGGTCTCGGTCTCTCTGTCTAGGTCTCTCTTGGTCTCTCTCTCGGAATCTCTCTCGGTCTCTCTCTCTCTCAGTCTCTCTCAGTCCCTCGGTCCCTCTCTCTTGGTCCCTCTCTCTCTCTCTCGCTCCCTCTCTCTCGCTCCCTCTCTCTCGCTCCCTCTCTCTCAGTCTCTCTCTTTCGGTCCCTCTCCGTCTCGGTCTCGCTCTCGGTCTCTCTCTCGGTCTCTCTCTCGGTCTCTCTCTCGGTCTCGGTCTCTCTCTCGGTCTCGGTCTCTCGGTCCCTCTCTCGGTCCCTCTCTCTCTCTCGGTCCCTCTCTCTCTCTCGGTCCCTCTCTCGATCCCGCTCTCTCTCTTGTTCTCTCGGTCTCTCTCTCTAGATCTCGGTCTCTCTCTTGGTCTCTCTCTCTCTCGTTCCCTCTCTCTCTCTCTCTCTCTCAGTCTCTCTCGGTATCTCTCCCTCGGTCTCTCGGTCTCTCTCGGTCTCTCTCAGTCTCTCTCTCTCGGTCCCTCTCGGTCCCTCGGTTCTTCTCTCTCTCTCTTGGTCCCTCTCTCTCGGTCTCGGTCTCTCTCTCTCTCTCAGTCTCGGTCTCTCTCTCTCGGTCTCGGTCTCTCTCTCTCTCTCTCTCTCGGTCCCTCGGACTCTCTCTCTCTCTCGGTCCCTCGTTCTCTCTCTCTCTCGGTCCCTCGGTCTCTCTCTCTCTCTCAGTCCCTCGGTCTCTCTCTCTCTCTCGGTCTCTCTCATCTCGGTCTCTCTCTCTCTCGGTCCCTCTCTCTCGGTCCCTCTCGGTCTCTCTCTCCGTCTCGGTGTCTCTCTCTCGGTCTCAGTCTCTCGGTCTATCTCTCAGTCTCAGTCTCTCTTGGTCCCTCTCTCTCAGTCCCTCCCTCTAGGTACCTCTCACTCTCTCTCTCTCTCGGTCTCTCTCTCTCCCGATCTCTCTGTCTCTCGGTCCCTCGGTCTCTCTCTCTCTCTCTCGGTCCCTCAGTCTCTCTCTCTTTCTCTCGGTCCCTCGTTCTCTCTCTCTCTCTCTCTCTCGGTCCCTCGGTCTCTCTCTCACGGTCTCGGTCTCTCTCTTGGTCTCTCGGACTCTCTCTCTCTCTCGGTCCCTCGTTCTCTCTCTCTCTCTCAGTCCCTCGGTCACTCTCTCTCTCTCGGTCTCTCTCTCTCTCTCTCTGTCTCGGTCTCTCTCTCTCTCTCTCTCTGTCTCTCTGTCTCTCTCTCTCTTGGTCTCTATCTCTCTCTCGGTCTCTCTCTCTCTCGGTCTCTTGGTCTCTCTCTCTCTCGGTCTCTCTCTCTCTTGGTCTCTCTCAGTCCCTCGGTCCCTCTCTCTTGGTCCCTCTCTCTCTCTCTCGCTCCCTCTCTCTCGCTCCCTCTCTCTCAGTCTCTCTCTTTCGGTCCCTCTCCGTCTCGGTCTCTCCGTCTCGGTCTCTCTCTCGGTCCGTCTCTCGGTCCTGCTCTCTCTCTCGGTCTCTCTCTCGGTCTCGGTCTCTCTCTCGGTCTCTCTCTCTCTCAGTCTCTCTCTCTCTCAGTCTCTCTCTCTCTCTCGGTCTCTCTCTCGGTCTCGGTCTGTCTCTCGGTCCCTCTCTCTCTTTCGGTCCCTCTCTCGGTCCCTCTCTCTCTCTCGGTCCCTCTCTCGGTCCCTCTATAGGTCTCTCTCTCGGTCTCGGTCCCTCTCTCTCTCCCTCTCTCTCTCTCAGTCTCTCTCTCTCTCTCTGTCTCGGTCTCTCTCTCTCTCTCTCTCTGTCTCTCTGTCTCTCTCTCTCTTGGTCTCTCTCTCTCTCTCGGTCTCTCTCTCTCTCGGTCTCTTGGTCTCTCTCTCTCTCGGTCTCTCTCTCTCTTGGTCTCTCTCAGTCCCTCGGTCCCTCTCTCTCGGTCCCTCTCTCTCTCTCTCGCTCCCTCTCTCTCGCTCCCTCTCTCTCAGTCTCTCTCTTTCGGTCCCTCTCCGTCTCGGTCTCTCCGTCTCGGTCTCTCTCTCGGTCCGTCTCTCGGTCCTGCTCTCTCTCTCGGTTTCTCTCTCGGTCTCGGTCTCTCTCTCGGTCTCTCTCTCTCTCAGTCTCTCTCTCTCTCAGTCTCTCTCTCTCTCTCGGTCTCTCTCTCTCTCGGTCTCTCTCTCGGTCTCGGTCTGTCTCTCGGTCCCTCTCTCTCTTTCGGTCCCTCTCTCGGTCCCTCTCTCTCTCTCGGTCCCTCTCTCGGTCGCTCTATCGGTCTCTCTCTCGGTCTCGGTCCCTCTCTCTCTCTCTCTCTCTCTCTCTCAGTCTCTCTCTCTCTCTCTGTCTCGGTCTCTCTCTCTCTCTCTCTCTGTCTCTCTGTCTCTCTCTCTCTCGGTCTCTCTCTCTCTCTCGGTCTCTCTCTCTCTCGGTCTCTTGGTCTCTCTCTCTCTCGGTCTCTCTCCCTCTTGGTCTCTCTCAGTCCCTCGGTCCCTCTCTCTCGGTCCCTCTCTCTCTCTCTCGCTCCCTCTCTCTCGCTCCCTCTCTCTCGCTCCCTCTCTCTCAGTCTCTCTCTTTCTGTCCCTCTCCGTCTCGGTCTCTCTCTCCGTCTCGGTCTCTCTCTCGGTCTCTCTCTCGGTCTCTCTCTCGGTCTCTCTCTCGATCTCGGTCTCTCTCTCGGTCTCGGTCTCTCGGTCTCTCTCGGTCCCTCTCTCTCTCTCGGTCCCTCTCTCTCTCGGTCCCTCTCTCTCTCTCGGTCCCTCTCTCGATCCCGCTCTCTCTCTCGTTCTCTCGGTCTCGGTCTCTCTCTCTCTCGGTCTCTCTCTCTCGGTCTCTCTCTCGGTCTCTCTCTCTCTCGGTCTCTCTCTCGGTCTCAGTCTCTCTCTCTCTCGGTCTCTCTCTCTCGGTCTCTCGGTCTCCCTCAGTCTCTCTCTCTCGGTCCCTCTTGGTCCCTCGGTTCTTCTATCTCTCTCTTGGTCCCTCTCTCTCGGTCCCTCTCGGTCTCTCTCTCTCTCTGGGTCTCGGTCTCTCTCTCGGTCTCAGTCTCTCTCTCTCTCTCGGTCTCGGTATCTCTCTCGGTCTCGGTCCCTCTCTCTCTCTCTGTCTCTCTCTCTCTCTCTCTCTCGGTCTCTCTCTCTCAGTCTCTCTCGGTATCTCTCCCTCAGTCTTTCGGTCTCTCTCAGTCTCTCTCTCTCGGTCCCTCTCGGTCCCTCGGTTCTTTTCTCTATCTCTTGGTCCCTCTCTCTCGGTCTCGGTCTCGGTCTCTCTCTCTCTCGGTCTCGGTCTCTCTCTCTCTCTCTCGGTCTCTCTCTCTCTCTCGGTCTCTCTCTCTCTCTCGGTCTCTCTCTCTCGGTCTCGGTCTCTCTCTCTCTCTCTCGGTCTCTCTCTCTTGGTCTCGGTCTCTCTCTCTGTCTAGGTCTCTCTTGGTCTCTCTCTCGGAATCTCTCTCGGTCTCTCTCTCTCTCGGTCTCTCTCAGTCCCTCGGTCCCTCTCTCTTGGTCCCTCTCTCTCTCTCTCGCTCCCTCTCTCTCTCTCGCTCCCTCTCTCTCGCTCCCTCTCTCTCAGTCTCTCTCTTTCGGTCCCTCTCCGTCTCGGTCTCTCTCTCGGTCTCTCTCTCTGTCTCTCTCTCTCGGTCCCTCTCTCGGTCCCTCTCTCTCTCTCGGTCCCTCTCTTGGTCCCTCTCTCTCTCGGTCCCTCTCTCTCTCTCTCTCTCAGTCTCTCTCTCTGTCTCGGCCTCTCTCGGTCTCTCTCTCTCTCTCGGTCTCTCTCTCTCTCTCGGTCTCTCTCACTCTCGGTCTCTCTCAGTCCCTCGGTCCCTCTCTCTTGGTCCCTCTCCCTCTCTCTCGCTCCCTCTCTCTCGCTCCCTCTCTCTCGCTCCCTCTCTCTCGCCTCACTCTCGGTCTCATTCTCGGTCTCGGTCTCTCTCTCTCTCGGTCTCTCTCTCTCTCGGTCTCTCTCTCTCTCTCTCTCTCGGTCTCGGTCTCTCTCTCGGTCTCGGTCTCTCTCTCTCTCTCGGTCTCTCTCTCTTGGTCTCGGTCTCTCTGTCTAGGTCGCTCTTGGTCTCTCTCTCGGAATCTCTCTCGGTCTCTCTCTCTCTCGGTCTCTCTCAGTCCCTCGGTCCCTCTCTCTTGGTCCCTCTCTCTCTCTCTCGCTCCCTCTCTCTCGCTCCCTCTCTCTCGCTCCCTCTCTCTCAGTCTCTCTCTTTCGGTCCCTCTCCGTCTCGGTCTCGCTCTCGGTCTCTCTCTCGGTCTCTCTCTCGGTCTCTCTCTCGTTCTCGGTCTCTCTCTCGGTCTCGGTGTCTCTCTCTCTCTCTCGGTCTCTCTCTCTCTCTCTCTCTCGGTCTCGGTCTCTCTCTCGGTCTCGGTCTCTCTCTCTCTCTCGGTCTCTCTCTCTTGGTCTCGGTCTCTCTGTCTAGGTCTCTCTTGTTCTCTCTCTCGGAATCTCTCTCGGTCTCTCTCTCTCTCGGTCTCTCTCAGTCCCTCGGTCCCTCTCTCTTGGTCCCTCTCTCTCTCTCTCGCTCCCTCTCTCTCGCTCCCTCTCTCTCGCTCCCTCTCTCTCAGTCTCTCTCTTTCGGTCCCTCTCCGTCTCGGTCTCGCTCTCGGTCTCTCTCTCGGTCTCTCTCTCGGTCTCGGTCTCTCTCTCGGTCTCGGTGTCTCGGTCCCTCTCTCGGTCCCTCTCTCTCTCTCGGTCCCTCTCTCTCTCTCGGTCCCTCTCTCGATCCCGCTCTCTCTCTTGCTCTCTCGGTCTCTCTCTCTCTGTCTCGGTCTCTCTCTTGGTCCCTCTCTCTCGGTCTCGGTGTCTCTCTCTCTCTCTCGGTCTCGGTCTCTCTCAGTCTCGGTCTCTCTCTCGGTCTCGGTCTCTCTCTCTCTCTCGGTCTCTCTCTCTCTCTCGGTCTCTCTCTCTCGGTCTCGGTCTCTCTCTCTGTCTAGGTCTCTCTCGGTCTCTCTCTCGGAATCTCTCTCGGTCTCTCTCTCTCTCGGTCTCTCTCAGTCCCTCAGTCCCTCTCTCTTGGTCCCTCTCTCTCTCTCTCGCTCCCTCTCTCTCGCTCCCTCTCTCTCAGTCTCTCTCTTTCGGTCCCTCTCCGTCTCGGTCTCTCTCTCGGTCTCTCTCTCGGTCTCTCTCTCGGTCTCGGTCTCTCTCTCGGTCTCGGTCTCTCTCTCGGTCTCGTTCTCTCGGTCCCTCTCTCGGTCCCTCTCTCTCTCTCGGTCCCTCTCTCTCTCGGTCCCTCTCTCTCTCTCGGTCCCTCTCTCTCTCTCGGTCCGTCTCTCGATCCCGCTCTCTCTCTTGTTCTCTCGGTCTCTCTCTCTCGGTCTCGGTCTCTCTCTCTCGGTCTCGGTCTCTCTCTTGGTCTCTCTCTCTCTCGGTCTCTCTCTCGGTCTCGGTCTCTCTCTCTCTCGGTCTCATTCTCTCGGGATCTCTCCCTCGGTCTCTCGGTCTCCCTCAGTCTCTCTCTCTCGGTCCCTCTCAGTCCCTCGGTTCTTCTATCTCTCTCTTGGTCCCTCTCTCTCAGTCCCCCTCGTTCTCTCTCTCTCTCTGGGTCTCGGTCTCTCTCTCGGTCTCAGTCTCTCTCTCGGTCTCGGTCTCTCTCTCGGTCTCGGTCCCTCTCACTCTCTCGGTCTCTCTCTCTCTCTCTCTCTCTCTCTCAGTCTCTCTCTCTCAGTCTCTCTCGGTATCTCTCCCTCGGTCTCTCGGTCTCTCTCAGTCTCTCTCTCTCGGTCCCTCTCGTTCCCTCGGTTCTTCTCTCTCTCTCTTGGTCCCTCTCTCTCGGTCTCGGTGTCTCTCTCTCTCTCTCGGTCTCGGTCTCTCTCTCTCTCTCAGTCTCGGTCTCTCTCTCTCGGTCTCGGTCTCTCTCTCTCTCTCGGTCCCTCGGTCTCTCTCTCACGGTCTCGGTCTCTCTCTTGGTCTCTCGGTCTCTCTCTCTCTCTCTCTCGGTCCCTCGGACTCTCTCTCTCTCTCGGTCCCTCGTTCTCTCTCTCTCTCGGTCCCTCGGTCTCTCTCTCTCTCTCGATCTCTCTCATCTCAGTCTCTCTCTCTCTCGGTCCCTCTCTCTCGGTCTCTCTCTCGGTCTCTCTCTCGGTCTCGGTCTCTCTCTCGGTCTCCGTCTCTCGGTCCCTCTCTCGGTCCCTCTCTCTCTCTCGGTCCCTCTCTCTCTCTCGGTCCCTCTCTCGATCCCGCTCTCTCTCTTGTTCTCTCGGTCTCTCTCTCTCTCTCGGTCTCTCTCTCTCTCGGTCTCTCTCTCTCCGGATCTCTCCCTCGGTCTCTCGGTCTCCCTCAGTCTCTCTCTCTCGGTCCCTCTCGGTCCCTCGGTTCTTCTATCTCTCTCTTGGTCCCTCTCTCTCAGTCCCTCTCGGTCTCTATCTCTCTCTGGGTCTCGGTCTCTCTCTCGGTCTCAGTCTCTCTCTCGGTCTCTCTCTCGGTCTCGGTCCCTCTCTCTCTCTTGGTTTCTCTCTCTCTCTCTCTCTCTCTCTCGGTCTCTCTCTCTCAGTCTCTCTCGGTATCTCTCCCTCGGTCTCTCGGTCTCTCTCAGTCTCTCTCTCTCGGTCCCTCTCGGTCCCTCGGTTCTTCTCTCTCTCTCTCTTGGTCCCTCTCTCTCGTTCTCGGTGTCCCTCTCTCTCTCTCGGTCTCGGTCTCTCTCTCTCTCTCAGTCTCGGTCTCTCTCTCTCGGTCTCGGTCTCTCTCTCTCTCTCGGTCTCGGTCTCTCTCTCTCTCTCGGTCTCTCTCTCTCGGTCTCGGTCTCTCTCTCTGTCTAGGTCTCTCTCTGTCTCTCTCTCTCGGTCTCTCTCGGTCTCTCTCTCTCTCTCTCTCGGTCTCTCTCTCTCGGTCTCGGTCTCTCTCTCTGTCTAGGTCTCTCTCTGTCTCTCTCTCTCGGTCTCTCTCGTTCTCCCTCTCTCTCGGTCCCTCGGTCTCTCTCTCTCTCTCAGTCCCTCGGTCTCTCTCTCTCTCTCTGTCTAGGTCTCTCTCAGTCTCTCTCTCTCCGTCTCTCTCTCAGTCTTGGTCCCTCTCTCTCTCTCGGTCTCTCTCTCTCTCTCGGTCTCGGTCTCTCTCTCTGTCTAGGTCTCTCTCGGTCTCTTTCTCGGAATCTCTCTCGGTCTCTGTCTCTCTCTCTCGGTCCCTCTCGGTCTCTCTCTCTCTCTCTGTCTCTCTCTCTCAGTGCCTCTCTCGGTCCCTCTCTCTCTCTCGCTCCCTCTCTTGGTCCCTCTCTCTCTCGGTCCCTCTCTCTCTCTCTCTCTCAGTCTCTCTCTCTGTCTCGGCCTCTCTCGGCCTCTCTCTCTCTCTCGGTCTCTCTCTCTCTCTCGGTCTCTCTCACTCTCGGTCTCTCTCATTCCCTCGGACCCTCTCTCTTGGTCCCTCTCCCTCTCTCTCGCTCCCTCTCTCTCGCTCCCTCTCTCTCGCTCCCTCTCTCTCGGTCTCACTCTCGGTCTCATTCTCGGTCTCGGTCTCTCTCTCTCTTGGTCTCTCTCTCTCTCGGTCTCTCTCTCTCTCGGTTTCTCTCTCTCAGTCTCTCTCTCTCGGTCTCTCTCTCAGTCTCTCTCTCGGTCCCTCTCTCTCGGTCCTTCCCTCTCGGTCCCTCTCCTGCTCTCTCTCTCTCTCTCTCGGTCTCTCTCTCTCCCGATCTCTCTGTCTCTCGGTCCCTCGGTCTCTCTCTCTCTCTCTCGGTCCCTCAGTCTCTCCCTCTCTCTCTCGGTCCCTCGGTCTCTCTCTCTCTCTCTCTTTCTCTCTCGGTCTCTCTCTCTCACAGTCTCGCTCTCTCTTGGTCTCTCAGTCTCTCTCGGTCTCTCTCGGTCACTCTCTCTCGGTCCCTCTCGGTCCCTCGGTTCTTCTCTCTCTCTCTTGGTCCCTCTCTCTCGGTCTCGGTGTCTCTCTCTCTCTCTCGGTCTCGGTCTCTTTCTCTCTCTCTCAGTCTCGGTCTCTCTCTCTCGGTCTCGGTCTCTCTCTCTGTCTAGGTCTCTCTCGGTCTCTCTCTCGGAATCTCTCTCGGTCTCTCTCTCTCTCGGTCTCTCTCAGTCCCTCTCTCTTGGTCCCTCTCTCTCTCTCTCGCTCCCTCTCTCTCGCTCCCTCTCTCTCGCTCCCTCTCTCTCAGTCTCTCTCTTTCGGTCCCTCTCCGTCTCGGTCTCTCTCTCGGTCTCTCTCTCGGTCTCTCTCTCGGTCTCTCTCTCGGTCTCGGTCTCTCTCTCGGTCTCGGTGTCTCGGTCCCTCTCTCTGTCCCTCTCTCTCTCTCGGTCCCTCTCTCTCTCGGTCCCTCTCTCTCTCTCGGTCCCTCTCTCGATCCCGCTCTCTCTCTTGTTCTCTCGGTCTCTCTCTCTCGGTCTCGGTCTCTCTCTTGGTCTCTCTCTCTCTCGGTCTCTCTCTTGGTCTCGGTCTCTCTCTCTCTCGGTCTCTCTCTCTCGGGATCTCTCCCTCGGTCTCTCGGTCTCCCTCAGTCTCTCTCTCTCGGTCCCTCTCGGTCCCTCGGTTCTTCTATCTCTCTCTTGGTCCCTCTCTCTCAGTCCCTCTCGGTCTCTCCCTCTCTCTGAGTCTCGGTCTCTCTCTCGGTCTCAGTCTCTCTCTCGGTCTCGGTCTCTCTCTCGGTCTCGGTCCCTCTCTCTCTCTCGGTCTCTCTCTCTCTCTCTCTCGGTCTCTCTCTCTCAGTCTCTCTCGGTATCTCTCCCTCTGTCTCTCGGTCTCTCTCAGTCTCTCTCTCTCGGTCCCTCTCGGTCCCTCGGTTCTTCTCTCTCTCTCTTGGTCCCTTTCTCTCGGTCTCGGTGTCTCTCTCTCTCTCTCGGTCTCTCTCTCTCTCTCTCTCTCGGTCTCGGTCTCTCTCTCGGTCTCGGTCTCTCTCTCTCTCTCGGTCTCTCTCTCTTGGTCTCGGTCTCTCTGTCTAGGTCTCTCTTGGTCTCTCTCTCGGAATCTCTCTCGGTCTCTCTCTCTCTCAGTCTCTCTCAGTCCCTCGGTCCCTCTCTCTTGGTCCCTCTCTCTCTCTCTCGCTCCCTCTCTCTCGCTCCCTCTCTCTCGCTCCCTCTCTCTCAGTCTCTCTCTTTCGGTCCCTCTCCGTCTCGGTCTCGCTCTCGGTCTCTCTCTCGGTCTCTCTCTCGGTCTCTCTCTCGGTCTCGGTCTCTCTCTCGGTCTCGGTCTCTCGGTCCCTCTCTCGGTCCCTGTCTCTCTCTCGGTCCCTCTCTCTCTCTTGGTCCCTCTCTCTATCCCGCTCTCTCTCTTGTTCTCTCGGTCTCTCTCTCTCGGTCTCGGTCTCTCTCTTGGTCTCTCTCTCTCTCGGTCCCTCTCTCTCTCTCTCTCTCTCGGTCTCTCTCTCTCAGTCTCTCTCGGTATCTCTCCCTCGGTCTCTCGGTCTCTCTCGGTCTCTCTCAGTCTCTCTCTCTCGGTCCCTCTCGGTCCCTCGGTTCTTCTCTCTCTCTCTTGGTCCCTCTCTCTCGGTCTCGGTCTCTCTCTCTCTCTCAGTCTCGGTCTCTCTCTCTCGGTCTCGGTCTCTCTTTCTCTCTCTCTCTCGGTCCCTCGGTCTCTCTCTCACGGTCTCGGTCTCTCTCTTGGTCTCTCGGTCTCTCTCTCTCTCTCTCTCGGTCCCTCGGACTCTCTCTCTCTCTCGGTCCCTCGTTCTCTCTCTCTCTCGGTCCCTCGGTCTCTCTCTCTCTCTCAGTCCCTCGGTCTCTCTCTCTCTCTCGGTCTCTCTCATCTCGGTCTCTCTCTCTCTCGGTCCCTCTCTCTCGGTCCCTCTCGGTCTCTCTCTCCGTCTCGGTGTCTCTCTCTCGGTCTCAGTCTCTCGGTCTATCTCTCAGTCTCAGTCTCTCTTGGTCCCTCTCTCTCAGTCCCTCCCTCTAGGTACCTCTCACTCTCTCTCTCTCTCGGTCTCTCTCTCTCCCGATCTCTCTGTCTCTCGGTCCCTCGGTCTCTCTCTCTCTCTCTCGGTCCCTCAGTCTCTCTCTCTTTCTCTCGGTCCCTCGGTCACTCTCTCTCTCTCGGTCTCTCTCTCTCTCTCTCTCTCTCGGTCTCTCTCTCTCTCTCTCTCTCTCTGTCTCTCTCTCTCTCGGTCTCTATCTCTCTCTCGGTCTCTCTCTCTCTCGGTCTCTTGGTCTCTCTCTCTCTCGGTCTCTCTCTCTCTTGGTCTCTCTCAGTCCCTCGGTCCCTCTCTCTTGGTCCCTCTCTCTCTCTCTCGCTCCCTCTCTCTCGCTCCCTCTCTCTCAGTCTCTCTCTTTCGGTCCCTCTCCGTCTCGGTCTCTCCGTCTCGGTCTCTCTCTCGGTCCGTCTCTCGGTCCTGCTCTCTCTCTCGGTCTCTCTCTCGGTCTCGGTCTCTCTCTCGGTCTCTCTCTCTCTCAGTCTCTCTCTCTCTCAGTCTCTCTCTCTCTCTCGGTCTCTCTCTCGGTCTCGGTCTGTCTCTCGGTCCCTCTCTCTCTTTCGGTCCCTCTCTCGGTCCCTCTCTCTCTCTCGGTCCCTCTCTCGGTCCCTCTATAGGTCTCTCTCTCGGTCTCGGTCCCTCTCTCTCTCTCTCTCTCTCTCTCAGTCTCTCTCTCTCTCTCTGTCTCGGTCTCTCTCTCTCTCTCTCTCTCTCTGTCTCTCTGTCTCTCTCTCTCTCGGTCTCTCTCTCTCTCTCGGTCTCTCTCTCTCAGTCTCTCTCGGTATCTCTCCCTCGGTCTCTCTGTCTCTCTCGGTCTCTCTCAGTCTCTCTCTCTCGGTCTCTCGGTCCCTCTCTCGGTCCCTCTCTCTCTCTCGGTCCCTATCTCTCTCTCGGTCCCTCTCTCGATCCCGCTCTCTCTCTTGTTCTCTCGGTCTCTCTCTCTCGGTCTCGGTCTCTCTCTTGGTCTCTCTCTCTCTCGGTCCCTCTCTCTCTCTCTCTCTCTCGGTCTCTCTCTCTCAGTCTCTCTCGGTATCTCTCCCTCGGTCTCTCGGTCTCTCTCGGTCTCTCTCAGTCTCTCTCTCTCGGTCCCTCTCGGTCCCTCGGTTCTTCTCTCTCTCTCTTGGTCCCTCTCTCTCGGTCTCGGTCTCTCTCTCTCTCTCAGTCTCGGTCTCTCTCTCTCGGTCTCGGTCTCTCTTTCTCTCTCTCTCTCGGTCCCTCGGTCTCTCTCTCACGGTCTCGGTCTCTCTCTTGGTCTCTCGGTCTCTCTCTCTCTCTCTCTCTCTCGGTCCCTCGGACTCTCTCTCTCTCTCGGTCCCTCGTTCTCTCTCTCTCTCGGTCCCTCGGTCTCTCTCTCTCTCTCAGTCCCTCGGTCTCTCTCTCTCTCTCGGTCTCTCTCTCTCAGTCTCTCTCGGTATCTCTCCCTCGGTCTCTCGGTCTCTCTCAGTCTCTCTCTCTCGGTCCCTCTCGGTCCTTCGGTTCTTCTCTCTCTCTCTTGGTCCCTCTCTCTCGGTCTCGGTGTCTCTCTCTCTCTCTCGGTCTCGGTCTCTCTCTCTCTCTCAGTCTCGGTCTCTCTCTCTCTGTCTCGGTCTCTCTCTCTCTCTCTCTCTCGGTCCCTCGGTCTCTCTCTCACGGTCTCGGTCTCTCTCTTGGTCTCTCGGTCTCTCTCTCTCGGTCTCTCTCGGTCTCTCTCTCTCTCTCTCTCGGTCTCTCTCTCTCTCTCTCTCTCAGTCCCTCGGACTCTCTCTCTCTCTCGGTACCTCGTTCTCTCTCTCTCTCTCTCGGTCCCTCGGTCTCTCTCTCTCTCTCTCTCTCTCTCTCGTTGTCTCTCTCGTTCTCTCCCTCTCAGTCTCGGTCTCTCGGTCACTCTCATGGTCTCGGTCTCGGTCTGTCTCTCGGTCTCGGTCTCTCTCTCTCTCTCTTGGTCTCGGACATTCTCTCTCGGTCACTCGGTCTCTCTCTCGGTCCCTCGGTCTCTCTCTCTCTCTCTCTCGGTCCCTCGGTCTCTCTCTCTCTCGGTCCCTCGGTCTCTCTCTCTCTCTCGGTCCCTCGTTCCCTCTCTCTCTCTTTCGGTCCCTCTCTCTCGGTCCCTCTCGGTCTCTCTCTCTGTCTCGGTGTCTCTCTCTCGGTCTCGGTCTCTCGGTCTCTCTCTCAGTCTCAGTCTCTCTCGGTCCCTCTCTCTCAGTCCCTCCCTCTCGGTACCTCTCACTCTCTCTCTCTCTCTGTCTTTCTCTCTCCCGATCTCTCTGTCTCTCGGACCCTCGATCTCTCTCTCTCTCGGTCCCTCAGTCTCTCTCTCTTTCTCTCGGTCCCTCGGTCTCTCTCTCTCTCTCTCTCTTTCGGTCCCTCGGACTCTCTCTCTCTCTCGGTCCCTCGTTCTCTCTCTCTCTCGGTCCCTCGGTCTCTCTCTCTCTCTCTCTGTCCCTCGGTCTCTCTTTCTCGGTCTCTTTTTCTCTCGGTGCCTCGGTCCCTCTCTCTCGGTCCCTCCCTCTCTCTCTCGGTCCCTCTCTCTCGGTCCCTCTCGGTCTCTCTCTTTGTCTTGGTGTCTCTCTCTCGGTCTCGGTCTCTCGGTCTCTCTCTCAGTCTCAGTCTCTCTCGGTCTCTCTCTTGGTCTCTCTCGGTCCCTCTCTCTCGGTCCTCCCCTCTCGGTCCCTCTCACGCTCTCTCTCTCTCTCTTGGTCTCTCTCTCCCCCGATCTCTCTGTCTCTCGTTCCCTCGGTCTCTCTCTCTCACAGTCTTGGTCTCTCTCTTGGTCTCTCAGTCTCTCTCGGTCTCTCTCTCTCTCTCGTTCTCTCTCTCTCAGTCTCGGTCTCGGTCTGTCTCTCGGTCAAGGTCTCTCTCTCTCTCTCTTGGTCTCGGACATTCTCTCTCGGTCACTCGGTCTCTCTCTCGGTCCCTCGGTCTCTCTCTCTCTCTCTCTCTCTCTCTGTCCCTCGGTCTCTCTCTCTCTCGGTCCCTTGGTCTCTCTCTCTCCCGGTCCCTCGGTCTCTCTCTCTCTCTCGGTCCCTCTCTCTCTCTTTTTGTCCCTCTCTCTCGGTCCCTCTCGGTCTCTCTCTCTGTCTCGGTGTCTCTCTCTCGGTCTCGGTCTCTCGGTCTATCTCTCAGTCTCAGTCTCTCTCGGTCCCTCTCTCTCAGTCCCTCCCTCTAGGTACCTCTCACTCTCTCTCTCTCTCGGTCTCTCTCTCTCCCGATCTCTCTGTCTCTCGGTCCCTCGGTCTCTCTCTCTCGGTCCCTCAGTCTCTCTCTCTTTCTCTCGGTCCCTCGGTCTATCTCTCTCTCTCTCTCACGGTCCCTCGGTCTCTCTCTCACGGTCTCGGTCTCTCTCTTGGTCTCTTGGTCTCTCTCTCTCGGTCTCTCTCGGTCTCTATCGGTCTCTCTCTCTCTCTCTCTCGGTCCCTCGGACTCTCTCTCTCTCTCGGTCCCTCGTTCTCTCTCTCTCTCGGTCCCTCGGTCTCTCTCTCTCTCTCGGTCTCTCTCATCTCGGTCTCTCTCTCTCTCGGTGCCTCGGTCCCTGTCTCTCGGTCCCTCTCTCTCTCTCTCGGTCCCTCTCTCTCTCTCTCGGTACCTCTCGGTCTCTCTCTCAGTCTCAGTCTCTCTTGGTCTCTCTCTCTCTGTCTCGGTCCCTCAGTCTCTCCCTCTCTCTCTCGGTCCCTCGGTCTCTCTCTCTCTCGGTCTCTCTCTCTCACAGTCTTGGTCTCTCTCTTGGTCTCTTGGTCTCTCGGTCTCTCTCGGTCTCTCTCGGTCTCTCTCTCTCTCTCGTTCTCTCTCTCTCAGTCTCGGTCTCGGTCTGTCTCTCGGTCAAGGTCTCTCTCTCTCTCTCTCTCTCGGTCTCGGACATTCTCGGTCACTCGGTCTCTCTCTCGGTCCCTCGGTCTCTCTCTCTCTCTCTCTCTCTCTCTCAGTCCCTCGGTCTCTCTCTCTTTCGGTCCCTTGGTCTCTCTCTCTCCCGGTCCCTCGGTCTCTCTCTCTCTCTCGGTCCCTCTCTCTCTCTTTCGGTCCCTCTCTCTCGGTCCCTCTCGGTCTCTCTCTCTGTCTCGGTGTCTCTCTGTCGGTCTCGGTCTCTCGGTCTATATCTCAGTCTCAGTCTCTCTCGGTCCCTCTCTCTCAGTCCCTCCCTCTAGGTACCTCTCACTCTCTCTCTCTCTCGGTCTCTCTCTCTCCCGATCTCTCTGTCTTTCGGTCCCTCAGTCTCTCTCTCTCTCTCTCGGTCCCTCAGTCTCTCTCTCTTTCTCTTGGTCCCTCGGTCTCTCTCTCTCTCTCTCTCTCTCGGTCCCTCGGTCTCTCTCTCACGGTCTCGGTCTCGGTCTCTCTCTTGGTCACTCGGTCTCTCTCTCTCGGTCTCTCTCGGTCTCTCTCTCTCTCTCGCTCTCGGTCCCTCGGACTCTCTCTCTCTCTCGGTCCCTCGTTCTCTCTCTCTCTCTCGGTCCCTCGGTCTCTCTCTCTCTCTCAGTCCCTCATTCTCTCTCTCTGTCTCGGTCTCTCTCATCTCGGTCCCTCTCTCTCGGACCCTCTCGGTCTCTCTCTCTGTCTCGGTGTCTCTCTCTCGGTCTCGGTCTCTCTCTCAGTCTCAGTCTCTCTCGGTCTCTCTCTCGGTCTCTATCGGTCCCTCTCTCTCGGTCCGTCCCTCTAGGTCCCTCTCACGCTCTCTCTCTCTCTCTCTCTCGGTCTCTCTCTCTCCCGATCTCTCTGTCTCTCAGTCCCTCGGTCTCTCTCTCTCTCTCTCGGTCCCTCAGTCTCTTCCTCTCTCTCTTGGTCCCTCGGTCTCTCTCTCTCTCTCTCTCTCGGTCTTTCTCTTTCGGTCCCTCTCGGTCTCTCTCTCCATCTCGGTCTCTCTCTCGGTCTCTCTCTCGGTCTCTATCTCGGTCTCGGTCTCTCTCTCGGTCTCCGTCTCTCGGTCTCTCTCTCGGTCCCTTTCTCTCTCTCGGTCCCTCTCTCGGTCCCGCTCTCTCTCTCGGTCTCTCTCTCGGTCTCGGTCTCTCTCTCGGTCTCTCTCTCTCTCATTCTCTCTCTCTCTCACTCTCTCTCTCTCTCTCGGTCTCTCTCTAGGTCTCGGTCCGTCTCTCGGTCCCTCTCTCTCTTTCGGTCCCTCTCTCGGTCCCTCTCTCTCTCTCGGTACCTCTCTCGGTCCCTCTCTCGGTCCCTCTCTCTCTCTCTCGGTCCCTCTCTCTCTCTCTCTCTCTCGGTCTCTCTCTCTCTCTCTCTGTCTCGGTCTCTCTCTCTCTCTCTGTCTCTCTGTCTCTCTCTCTCTCGGTCTCTCTCTCTCTCTCGGTCTCTCTCTCTCGGTCTCTTGGTCTCTCTCTCTCTCGCTCCCTCTCTCTCGGTCTCTTGGTCTCTCTCTCTCTCGCTCCCTCTCTCTCGGTCTCTCTCTTTCGGTCCCTCTCCGTCTCGGTCTCTCTCTCCGTCTCGGTCTCTCTCTCGGTCTCTCTCTCGGTCTCTCTCTCGATCTCGGTCTCTCTCTCGGTCTCGGTCTCTCGGTCCCTCTCTCGGTCCCTCTCTCTCTCTCGGTCCCTCTCTCTCTCGGTCCCTCTCTCTCTCTCGGTCCCTCTCTCATTCCCGCTCTCTCTCTCGTTCTCTCGGTCTCGGTCTCGGTCTCTCTCTCTCTCGGTCTCTCTCTCTCGGTCTCGGTCTCTCTCTCGGTCTCTCTCTCTCTCGGTCTCTCTCTCGGTCTCGGTCTCTCTCTCTGTCTAGGTCTCTCTTGGTCTCTCTCTCGGAATCTCTCTCGGTCTCTCTCTCTCTCGGTCTCTCTCAGTCCCTCGGTCCCTCTCTCTTGGTCCCTCTCTCTCTCTCTCGCTCCCTCTCTCTCGCTCCCTCTCTCTCGCTCCCTCTCTCTCGCTCCCTCTCTCTCAGTCTCTCTCTTTCGGTCCCTCTCCGTCTCGGTCTCTCTCTCGGTCTCTCTCTCGGTCTCTCTCTCGGTCTCTCTTTCGGTCTCGGTCTCTCTCTCGGTATCGGTCTCTCGGTCCCTCTCTCTCTCTCGGTCCCTCTCTCTCTCTCGGTCCCTCTCTCGATCCCGCTCTCTCTCTTGTTCTCTCGGTCTCTCTCTCTCGGTCTCGGACTCTCTCTTGGTCTCTCTCTCTCTCGGTCTCTCTCTCGGTCTCGGTCTCTCTCTCTCTCGGTCTCTCTCTCTCGGGATCTCTCCCTCGGTCTCTCGGTCTCCCTCAGTCTCTCTCTCTCGGTCCCTCGGTTCTTCTATCTCTCTCTTGGTCCCTCTCTCTCAGTCCCTCTCGGTCTCTCTCTCTCTCTGGGTCTCGGAATCTCTCTCGGTCTCAGTCTCTCTCTCGGTCTCGGTCTCTCTCTCTCTCTCTCAGTCTCTCTCTCTTAGTCTCTCTCGGTATCTCTCCCTCGGTCTCTCGGTCTCTCTCAGTCTCTCTCTCTCTGTCCCTCTCGGTCCCTCGGTTCTTCTCTCTCCTCTTGGTCCCTCTCTCTCGGTTTCGTTGTCTCTCTCTCTCTCTCGGTCTCGGTCTCTCTCTCTCTCTCAGTCTCGGTCTCTCTCTCTTGGTCTCGGTCTCTCTCTCGGTCTCGGTCTCTCTCTCTCTCTCTCTCGGTCTCTCTCTCTCGGTCTCGGTCTCTCTCTCTGTCTAGGTCTCTCTCGGTCTCTCTCTCGGTATCTCTCTCGGTCTCTCTCTCTCTCGGTCTCTCTCAGTCCCTCAGTCCCTCTCTCTTGGTCTCTGTCTCTCTCTCTCGCTCCCTCTCTCTCGCTCCCTCTCTCTCAGTCTCTCTCTTTGGGTCCCTCTCCGTCTCGGTCTCTCTCTCGGTCTCTCTCTCGGTCTCTCTCTCGGTCTCGGTCTCTCGGTCCCTCTCTCGGTCCCTCTCTCTCTCTCGGTCCCTCTCTCTCTCGGTCCCTCTCTCTCTCTCGGTCCCTCTCTCGATCCCGCTCTCTCTCTTGTTCTCTCGGTCTCTCTCTCTCGGTCTCGGTCTCTCTCTTGGTCTCTCTCTCTCTCGGTCTCTCTCTCGGTCTCGGTCTCTCTCTCTCTCGGTCTCTCTCTCTCGGGATCTCTCCCTCGGTCTCTCGGTCTGCCTCAGTCTCTCTCTCTCGGTCCCTCTCGGTCCCTCGGTTCTTCTATCTCTTTCTTGGTCCCTCTCTCTCAGTCCCTCTCGGTCTCTCTCTCTCTCTGGGTCTCGGTCTCTCTCTCGGTCTCAGTCTCTCTCTCGGTCTCGGTCTCTCTCTCAGTCTCGGTCCCTCTCTCTCTCTCTCTCTCTCGGTCTCTCTCTCTCAGTCTCTCTCAGTATCTCTCCCTCGGTCTCTCGGTCTCTCGGTCTCTCTCGGTCTCTCTCAGTCTCTCTCTCTCGGTCCCTCTCGGTCCCTCGGTTCTTCTCTCTCTCTCTTGGTCCCTCTCTCTCGGTCTCGGTCTCTCTCTCTCTCTCAGTCTCGGTCTCTCTCTCTCGGTCTCGGTCTCTCTTTCTCTCTCTCTCTCGGTCCCTCGGTCTCTCTCTCACGGTCTCGGTCTCTCTCTTGGTCTCTCGGTCTCTCTCTCTCTCTCTCTCGGTCCCTTGGACTCTCTCTCTCTCTCGGTCCCTCGTTCTCTCTCTCTCTCGGTCCCTCGGTCTCTCTCTCTCTCTCAGTCCCTCGGTCTCTCTCTCTCTCTCGGTCTCTCTCATCTCGGTCTCTCTCTCTCTCGGTCCCTCTCTCTCGGTCCCTCTCGGTCTCTCTCTCCGTCTCGGTGTCTCTCTCTCGGTCTCGGTCTCTCGGTCTTTCTCTTGGTCTCTCTCTCTCTCGGTCCCTCTCTCTCTCTCTCTCTCTCGGTCTCTCTCTCTCAGTCTCTCTCGGTATCTCTCCCTCGGTCTCTCGGTCTCTCTCGGTCTCTCTCAGTCTCTCTCTCTCGGTCCCTCTCGGTCCCTCGGTTCTTCTCTCTCTCTCTTGGTCCCTCTCTCTCGGTCTCGGTCTCTCTCTCTCTCTCAGTCTCGGTCTCTCTCTCTCGGTCTCGGTCTCTCTTTCTCTCTCTCTCTCGGTCCCTCGGTCTCTCTCTCACGGTCTCGGTCTCTCTCTTGGTCTCTCGGTCTCTCTCTCTCTCTCTCTCGGTCCCTCGGACTCTCTCTCTCTCTCGGTCCCTCGTTCTCTCTCTCTTTCGGTCCCTCGGTCTCTCTCTCTCTCTCAGTCCCTCGGTCTCTCTCTCTCTCTCGGTCTCTCTCTCTCAGTCTCTCTCGGTATCTCTCCCTCGGTCTCTCGGTCTCTCTCAGTCTCTCTCTCTCGGTCCCTCTCGGTCCTTCGGTTCTTCTCTCTCTCTCTTGGTCCCTCTCTCTCGGTCTCGGTGTCTCTCTCTCTCTCTCGGTCTCGGTCTCTCTCTCTCTCTCAGTCTCGGTCTCTCTCTCTCCGTCTCGGTCTCTCTCTCTCTCTCTCTCTCTCTCTCGGTCCCTCGGTCTCTCTCTCACGGTCTCGGTCTCTCTCTTGGTCTCTCGGTCTCTCTCTCTCGGTCTCTCTCGGTCTCTCTCTCTCTCTCTCTCGGTCTCTCTCTCTCTCTCTCTCTCAGTCCCTCGGACTCTCTCTCTCTCTCGGTACCTCGTTCTCTCTCTCTCTCTCTCGGTCCCTCGGTCTCTCTCTCTCTCTCTCTCTCTCTCTCTCGTTGTCTCTCTCGTTCTCTCCCTCTCAGTCTCGGTCTCTCGGTCACTCTCATGGTCTCGGTCTCGGTCTGTCTCTCGGTCTCGGTCTCTCTCTCTCTCTCTTGGTCTCGGACATTCTCTCTCGGTCACTCGGTCTCTCTCTCGGTCCCTCGGTCTCTCTCTCTCTCTCTCTCGGTCCCTCGGTCTCTCTCTCTCTCGGTCCCTCGGTCTCTCTCTCTCTCTCGGTCCCTCGTTCCCTCTCTCTCTCTTTCGGTCCCTCTCTCTCGGTCCCTCTCGGTCTCTCTCTCTGTCTCGGTGTCTCTCTCTCGGTCTCGGTCTCTCGGTCTCTCTCTCAGTCTCAGTCTCTCTCGGTCCCTCTCTCTCAGTCCCTCCCTCTCGGTACCTCTCACTCTCTCTCTCTCTCTGTCTTTCTCTCTCCCGATCTCTCTGTCTCTCGGACCCTCGATCTCTCTCTCTTTCGGTCCCTCGGACTCTCTCTCTCTCTCGGTCCCTCGTTCTCTCTCTCTCTCGGTCCCTCGGTCTCTCTCTCTCTCTCTCTGTCCCTCGGTCTCTCTTTCTCGGTCTCTTTTTCTCTCGGTGCCTCGGTCCCTCTCTCTCGGTCCCTCCCTCTCTCTCTCGGTCCCTCTCTCTCGGTCCCTCTCGGTCTCTCTCTTTGTCTTGGTGTCTCTCTCTCGGTCTCGGTCTCTCGGTCTCTCTCTCAGTCTCAGTCTCTCTCGGTCTCTCTCTTGGTCTCTCTCGGTCCCTCTCTCTCGGTCCTCCCCTCTCGGTCCCTCTCACGCTCTCTCTCTCTCTCTTGGTCTCTCTCTCCCCCGATCTCTCTGTCTCTCGTTCCCTCGGTCTCTCTCTCTCACAGTCTTGGTCTCTCTCTTGGTCTCTCAGTCTCTCTCGGTCTCTCTCTCTCTCTCGTTCTCTCTCTCTCAGTCTCGGTCTCGGTCTGTCTCTCGGTCTCGGTCTCTCTCTCTCTCTCTTGGTCTCGGACATTCTCTCTCGGTCACTCGGTCTCTCTCTCGGTCCCTCGGTCTCTCTCTCTCTCTCTCTGTCCCTCGGTCTCTCTCTCTCTCGGTCCCTTGGTCTCTCTCTCTCCCGGTCCCTCGGTCTCTCTCTCTCTCTCGGTCCCTCTCTCTCTCTTTTTGTCCCTCTCTCTCGGTCCCTCTCGGTCTCTCTCTCTGTCTCGGTGTCTCTCTCTCGGTCTCGGTCTCTCGGTCTATCTCTCAGTCTCAGTCTCTCTCGGTCCCTCTCTCTCAGTCCCTCCCTCTAGGTACCTCTCACTCTCTCTCTCTCTCGGTCTCTCTCTCTCCCGATCTCTCTGTCTCTCGGTCCCTCGGTCTCTCTCTCTCGGTCCCTCAGTCTCTCTCTCTTTCTCTCGGTCCCTCGGTCTATCTCTCTCTCTCTCTCACGGTCCCTCGGTCTCTCTCTCACGGTCTCGGTCTCTCTCTTGGTCTCTTGGTCTCTCTCTCTCGGTCTCTCTCGGTCTCTATCGGTCTCTCTCTCTCTCTCTCTCGGTCCCTCGGACTCTCTCTCTCTCTCGGTCCCTCGTTCTCTCTCTCTCTCGGTCCCTCGGTCTCTCTCTCTCTCTCGGTCTCTCTCATCTCGGTCTCTCTCTCTCTCGGTGCCTCGGTCCCTGTCTCTCGGTCCCTCTCTCTCTCTCTCGGTTCCTCTCTCTCTCTCTCGGTACCTCTCGGTCTCTCTCTCAGTCTCAGTCTCTCTTGGTCTCTCTCTCTCTGTCTCGGTCCCTCAGTCTCTCCCTCTCTCTCTCGGTCCCTCGGTCTCTCTCTCTCTCGGTCTCTCTCTCTCACAGTCTTGGTCTCTCTCTTGGTCTCTTGGTCTCTCGGTCTCTCTCGGTCTCTCTCGGTCTCTCTCTCTCTCTCGTTCTCTCTCTCTCAGTCTCGGTCTCGGTCTGTCTCTCGGTCAAGCTCTCTCTCTCTCTCTCTCTCTCGGTCTCGGACATTCTCGGTCACTCGGTCTCTCTCTCGGTCCCTCGGTCTCTCTCTCTCTCTCTCTCTCTCTCTCTCTCTCAGTCCCTCGGTCTCTCTCTCTTTCGGTCCCTTGGTCTCTCTCTCTCCCGGTCCCTCGGTCTCTCTCTCTCTCTCGGTCCCTGTCTCTCTCTTTCGGTCCCTCTCTCTCGGTCCCTCTCGGTCTCTCTCTCTGTCTCGGTGTCTCTCTGTCGGTCTCGGTCTCTCGGTCTATATCTCAGTCTCAGTCTCTCTCGGTCCCTCTCTCTCAGTCCCTCCCTCTAGGTACCTCTCACTCTCTCTCTCTCTCGGTCTCTCTCTCTCCCGATCTCTCTGTCTTTCGGTCCCTCAGTCTCTCTCTCTCTCTCTCGGTCCCTCAGTCTCTCTCTCTTTCTCTCGGTCCCTCGGTCTCTCTCTCTCTCTCTCTCGGTCCCTCGGTCTCTCTCTCACGGTCTCGGTCTCGGTCTCTCTCTTGGTCACTCGGTCTCTCTCTCTCGGTCTCTCTCGGTCTCTCTCTCTCTCTCGCTCTCGGTCCCTCGGACTCTCTCTCTCTCTCGGTCCCTCGTTCTCTCTCTCTCTCGGTCCCTCGGTCTCTCTCTCTCTCTCAGTCCCTCATTCTCTCTCTCTGTCTCGGTCTCTCTCATCTCGGTCCCTCTCTCTCGGACCCTCTCGGTCTCTCTCTCTGTCTCGGTGTCTCTCTCTCGGTCTCGGTCTCTCTCTCAGTCTCAGTCTCTCTCGGTCTCTCTCTCGGTCTCTATCGGTCCCTCTCTCTCGGTCCGTCCCTCTAGGTCCCTCTCACGCTCTCTCTCTCTCTCTCTCTCGGTCTCTCTCTCTCCCGATCTCTCTGTCTCTCAGTCCCTCGGTCTCTCTCTCTCTCTCTCGGTCCCTCAGTCTCTTCCTCTCTCTCTTGGTCCCTCGGTCTCTCTCTCTCTCTCTCTCTCGGTCTTTCTCTTTCGGTCCCTCTCGGTCTCTCTCTCCATCTCGGTCTCTCTCTCGGTCTCTCTCTCGGTCTCTATCTCGGTCTCGGTCTCTCTCTCGGTCTCCGTCTCTCGGTCTCTCTCTCGGTCCCTTTCTCTCTCTCGGTCCCTCTCTCGGTCCCGCTCTCTCTCTCGGTCTCTCTCTAGGTCTCGGTCCGTCTCTCGGTCCCTCTCTCTCTTTCGGTCCCTCTCTCGGTCCCTCTCTCTCTCTCGGTCCCTCTCTCGGTCCCTCTGTCGGTCCCTCTCTCTCTCTCTCGGTCCCTCTCTCTCTCTCTCTCTTTCTCTCGGTCTCTCTCTCTCTCTCTCTGTCTCGGTCTCTCTCTCTCTCTCTGTCTCTCTGTCTCTCTCACTCTCGGTCTCTCTCTCTCTCTCGGTCTCTCTCTCTCGGTCTCTTGGTCTCTCTCTCTCTCGCTCCCTCTCTCTCGGTCTCTTGGTCTCTCTCTCTCTCGCTCCCTCTCTCTCGGTCTCTCTCTTTCGGTCCCTCTCCGTCTCGGTCTCTCTCTCCGTCTCGGTCTCTCTCTCGGTCTCTCTCTCGGTCTCTCTCTCGATCTCGGTCTCTCTCTCGGTCTCGGTCTCTCGGTCCCTCTCTCGGTCCCTCTCTCTCTCTCGGTCCCTCTCTCTCTCGGTCCCTCTCTCTCTCTCGGTCCCTCTCTCGTTCCCGCTCTCTCTCTCGTTCTCTCGGTCTCGGTCTCGGTCTCTCTCTCTCTCGGTCTCTCTCTCTCGGTCTCGGTCTCTCTCTCGGTCTCTCTCTCTCTCGGTCTCTCTCTCGGTCTCGGTCTCTCTCTCTGTCTAGGTCTCTCTTGGTCTCTCTCTCGGAATCTCTCTCGGTCTCTCTCTCTCTCGGTCTCTCTCAGTCCCTCGGTCCCTCTCTCTTGGTCCCTCTCTCTCTCTCTCGCTCCCTCTCTCTCGCTCCCTCTCTCTCGCTCCCTCTCTCTCGCTCCCTCTCTCTCGCTCCCTCTCTCTCAGTCTCTCTCTTTCGGTCCCTCTCCGTCTCGGTCTCTCTCTCGGTCTCTCTCTCGGTCTCTCTCTCGGTCTCTCTTTCGGTCTCGGTCTCTCTCTCGGTCTCGGTCTCTCGGTCCCTCTCTCTCTCTCGGTCCCTCTCTCTCTCTCGGTCCCTCTCTCGATCCCGCTCTCTCTCTTGTTCTCTCGGTCTCTCTCTCTCGGTCTCGGTCTCTCTCTTGGTCTCTCTCTCTCTCGGTCTCTCTCTCGGTCTCGGTCTCTCTCTCTCTCGGTCTCTCTCTCTCGGGATCTCTCCCTCGGTCTCTCGGTCTCCCTCAGTCTCTCTCTCTCGGTCCCTCGGTTCTTCTATCTCTCTCTTGGTCCCTCTCTCTCAGTCCCTCTCGGTCTCTCTCTCTCTCTGGGTCTCGGAATCTCTCTCGGTCTCAGTCTCTCTCTCGGTCTCGGTCTCTCTCTCTCTCTCTCGGTCTCTCTCTCTTAGTCTCTCTCGGTATCTCTCCCTCGGTCTCTCGGTCTCTCTCAGTCTCTCTCTCTCTGTCCCTCTCGGTCCCTCGGTTCTTCTCTCTCCTCTTGGTCCCTCTCTCTCGGTTTCATTGTCTCTCTCTCTCTCTCGGTCTCGGTCTCTCTCTCTCTCTCAGTCTCGGTCTCTCTCTCTTGGTCTCGGTCTCTCTCTCGGTCTCGGTCTCTCTCTCTCTCTCTCTCGGTCTCTCTCTCTCGGTTGCGGTCTCTCTCTCTGTCTAGGTCTCTCTCGGTCTCTCTCTCGGTATCTCTCTCGGTCTCTCTCTCTCTCGGTCTCTCTCAGTCCCTCAGTCCCTCTCTCTTGGTCCCTGTCTCTCTCTCTCGCTCCCTCTCTCTCGCTCCCTCTCTCTCAGTCTCTCTCTTTGGGTCCCTCTCCGTCTCGGTCTCTCTCTCGGTCTCTCTCTCGGTCTCTCTCTCGGTCTCGGTCTCTCGGTCCCTCTCTCGGTCCCTCTCTCTCTCTCGGTCCCTCTCTCTCTCGGTCCCTCTCTCTCTCTCGGTCCCTCTCTCGATCCCGCTCTCTCTCTTGTTCTCTCGGTCTCTCTCTCTCGGTCTCGGTCTCTCTCTTGGTCTCTCTCTCTCTCGGTCTCTCTCTCGGTCTCGGTCTCTCTCTCTCTCGGTCTCTCTCTCTCGGGATCTCTCCCTCGGTCTCTCGGTCTGCCTCAGTCTCTCTCTCTCGGTCCCTCTCGGTCCCTCGGTTCTTCTATCTCTTTCTTGGTCCCTCTCTCTCAGTCCCTCTCGGTCTCTCTCTCTCTCTGGGTCTCGGTCTCTCTCTCGGTCTCAGTCTCTCTCTCGGTCTCGGTCTCTCTCTCGGTCTCGGTCCCTCTCTCTCTCTCTCTCTCTCGGTCTCTCTCTCTCAGTCTCTCTCGGTATCTCTCCCTCGGTCTCTCGGTCTCTCTCGGTCTCTCTCAGTCTCTCTCTCTCGGTCCCTCTCGGTCCCTCGGTTCTTCTCTCTCTCTCTTGGTCCCTCTCTCTCGGTCTCGGTCTCTCTCTCTCTCTCAGTCTCGGTCTCTCTCTCTCGGTCTCGGTCTCTCTTTCTCTCTCTCTCTCGGTCCCTCGGTCTCTCTCTCACGGTCTCGGTCTCTCTCTTGGTCTCTCGGTCTCTCTCTCTCTCTCTCTCGGTCCCTCGGACTCTCTCTCTCTCTCGGTCCCTCGTTCTCTCTCTCTCTCGGTCCCTCGGTCTCTCTCTCTCTCTCAGTCCCTCGGTCTCTCTCTCTCTCTCGGTCTC